>NC_034604.1:35096382-35149007 GCF_900095145.1 Mus pahari
CCAAAACAGGGTCTGTCCCAGAAGTTAGGTTGCTTCTGTCTGTCCCAAAGCTGTGTAGCTTCTGAGGTCCACACTCTTGCCAGTGCAGACTAGAGCCTAGGCAAACTGGAGCAAAGATGGCTCTCCTGCCGACTCAGGCCTTGAGACTCCTCTGGGGTGGACACCCCTCCTTGGGCGGGAAAGTTGCTGGATGACTGGAGCCAGAAACGGGATCTTTCCCGGAAGCTGTGTTGCTTCTGCATGCCACCCTCTCCCTGGCAGTGCACCGGAGCCAAGATGGCTCTACTACTGTCTCAGGCCTTAAGACCCCTCCCGGGCGGACATCCCTCCTTGGACGGGAAAGGTGCAGGATGACTGGAGCCAGAAATGGAGTCTGTCCCAGCAGCTGTGTCACTTCTGCAGGCAGCCCTCTCCCTGGCAGTGCACCATAGCAAAGATGGCTCTCTTACCAGCTCTCCTGTCTAATTCATTGTTTTTAATTGCTGAGAAGTACTCCATTATGTAAATGTACTACATTTTCTGTATCCACTCCTCTGCTGAGGGACATCTGAATTCAAAAAAAAAAAAATCCCAACGACAAAAAACCCTCCAGCCTTAGGATGAAGATGCTTAAGGCCAGGAACCCTGAAGAAGGACATGGGATTTCACTCTCTCTTCCTGGACCCCTAGTTACATTTCCTAGAGTAAAAAGAGCAACTTTACTGCTGGATTGCTGTCAGCCAATACTCTTATGGGGCAATTATAATTTATATGAAGAAAAGTTTCTAGACTTCCAGATGAGAAATGTGAGGACCAGCATCTTTAATCTCCAGGTAAACAACAGACCTGGCAAAACTAATGGGGATAAGGAAAGGAAAAACAAAGCAAACAAAACCCCAAATCACCAGTGCTACTGTTTGTCTATAGATTATATGAGCAAAAACTAGTGCATCATCTAGGTAGTATCTTTATTAGATAGTTGTTCAGGAAAGATAGACCACAATGTACTCTTTTTGGTATGGTACATGGTATATAGTACCTCTGAAATAGAACAAATATATAAAATATTTGGTGATACTGAATTATTGATTCAATTGGGTAACTGGCTCTGTATCATTGTGTTATTGTGTCAATCCTAAATTTACAAGTTAAAACTTTTACAATCATTTTTTCAAAATGAAGACTAAGTACCTATTTTATGCCAACTAGCTAAGATGCATACTTCACAATACCCATCATTGTAAACCTTTGGGATACTGAAACCTCAGCAGAAGACTTGAAGGATAGATTGGGACATATTGAGTTACATAAAGGACATTAAATTTGGGGGCTCCAGAATATCTTCTCAGAGCAAAAGGGGTTAATCTTAGAGATGAGTGGGATTTAATGAGTCAGAGGATGGGGGAGGGGATCTGGGACTGTGGGAAGGTATGGAACCAGAAAAGGAAGGAAAACAATGCAGAAAAGGAATGGAAAGGGACTCAAGGCTATGGCCCAGAGGACTTCAAAGTTACCAGAAAGATTCCAGACTTTGGGGATGGGGAGAACTTTTGGTCAGAGAGTGACTGCTGTTTGAGCAATTGTTGAGTTCTTGATTTTGTGGAACGCTGTCTCAAAAATAAAGATGGAGAAGTTGGAGGACACTTAACAATCTCTAGCCTACACATACACACCACACCCGCATACCCAAATTTACAAGCACACACACACACACACACACACACACACACACACGCCACACCTTGACACATGTATACATGTCTACACACCACACTACACACACACATATACACACCATACCATATATTTCTCTCTCTCTCTCTCTCTCTCTCTCTCTCTCTCTCTCTCTCTCTCACACACACACACATACACACACATACACATGTCACAACATACCATACACAAACATCCCACACAACACACACATTCATAAACACACAGTCACATCACACACACACACACACACACACACACACATTTCTGGCTTCTTCTTAGGGGTGTTTAAAAAGATCTGTGTGCCTCAATGGGAGATAAGCAGCCAAGAGCAATAAGGAGGAGGCATTGGAGCCTCCTCCAAGCCAAGCAAGAGTATTTTACCTACCATCAAATAGGAATTTCTCAGGTAAACAACATATACATAATTCAGGCAATCACTGGCGAGTCTGTAGCATTCTTTCCAGAACTATTTATAATTAAAAAGAGAAATACAATATCCTAGGGAACAGTCAGCAATGTCTGATGCTGTTGGCAGGTAGGTAAGAGGAATTAAATAATTAGTCAGTGTATGAATGTCAAGTGCATTCTAAGTGACCATGAATATTCAGGTAGATGTGTCTGGCTGGACGATTACTGAAACAGCAGGCACCCAGTGGACAAAATGTACTCAAAATCTTTAATTAACAGACAACATGGTATTGACTGAAGCCCTGTTAGGTTTGAAGCCTGGGTGTACAGATGGCTGATCATATCCAGGCAAAAGATTAAACATTCATTCACCATCTGGCTAAGGCTCGCTGTCACACCAGAAGTCCTCATCACTAGACACATCTGGAATACTGAACTAATCTTTTTTTTCCCCCCTTGTGGAAATCATACTTCTACAAGACTAGTCATAGAGGCTTGGAGAAGTTGTGACTACCTACCAGGCAGTGTAGGAACCCAGAAACTTGGGGGAATTTCTGCCTAGGCTTTTGTTTCCATAGATAAGAATCTAGTTCTTCCTGTTTCACTTAATAAGAAGGACTTGACATTGGAGTGTCATTCTAAATGATAGAAGTCTCTATGCCTGTTATCAGTCTAAAGTCCTTTTGTTTGTCTATTTTTTAGTTTATTCTTTGACAATTCCATGCACAGTTGTGTAACAGTTTCCTTTGAGATTGAGACATTCTATCCTACAGAGAAAGTCCTTGAATAGGAAGGTAAACAACTCAAAAATAGCTTCAGGAAATCCTTGAAACTGACCAGATTCATTAGGCCCCTCCCTGCTGGAGTAAGCAATGAAAGCCAAGAGTCATCCTCAGATAAACCAAGCTATGAAAAAGATTCTGAGTGCAGACCAGAAGAAGCAGACACCGACCAAGCTCTTGGGTAGAGGCTCAGATCAGCTGAAGTACTTGGAAGGGACACTCTCCAGCCCTTTGAGCAGCATGTAGGCTGTGCAATATGCCCCAAGTTTACCTGCCTATGTGAGCCCACATCCATGTTGGAGTGGGCCTTGATGATGCAAATGTCTGTGAGTCATTTCTGTTCCTTTAAGTAACCTCTCACCTATATTCCTGTAAGTAGTTCCTCCAAAAATTCAGTGGCTCACCAAGTTGGACTTTTGTGTGGGGTGAGTGTATATCTGTGTAGCATCTCCCCAGGAAAAGGTTTGTCATGAGGCACATGTATGTAATACACTCTGGTCACCATTATTCCTTCCACTGGCTCAAATGTTCTGAGGATCATACTCAGGACCTTATGGATGTTAAGCAAGTACTCTGCCTTAAGTTACACCCCAACTCCATTAAGTGAATTCCAATGTCTTTAAACATGTTCAGCAAACACACTGTCTTGCAAACTGAAATGTCAATGATTAACCACAGTCTCTTTTTGAAGTATGGAGGTCAGAAACAGGGCTGATGGTAGGCACTTCCCATAGCATGAGAGTTAGCTTCAGATTTCATAAGCTAGTGCTTCCTGCCTGGCCCCTTCCCATTTGAAAACTGGAATGGCTTTATGAGCACTGCAAATTAAGCTGGGGGAGAAGAGCAAAGACAGCTATAGCTCGAAAAGCCTCTGTGCTTAACTATGGCCACTGCCTCTGTCTATATGTCAGAGCCTTGGGCTTTTAAAAGAGAACCAAGAAAGCAAGGCTGAACCAAAAGCGTGCATTTATTCTTTTCCAGGAATTCTTGCCTATTTATTTGTTAAGAGTCAGACTCTGATTTAAAGTATGATATGCTTATGAGAATATTGCGGATGTCACTCTGTTTATACTGGCTTGAGACAATAAGATACACAGATTCGAGTGCTGGCTCCATCAGTTCTTATCTTTTTTAGATCAGAATTTCCTCGTCTGTGAACTGGAGCTAATAGAGAGTATATATTTCCAAGGTAGTTTTTTGAGAACTAGCTGTGGTAGTTAGCACAATGACCAACATACAGCTACTTAATAGTAAAGGAAACTAGCTAAAATTTAAAGGATAAACTTTGATGAATTCTTCTGAAAATGGAGTACCACTTCTGCTTTATTATCTATGTAGATACTTGAGAATCACATATTAACGTGTCAAGTATACATACATAATTTACACTAGTGATCTTGAGTGTATTTTGATTTTTTTGTCTTATTTTCTGTTTAGAGTATTGATTGAGACTTCTCTACATTTTTAAGAAGACTCTCAACAAGATAATATTTGTCAAAAATTTTAATAAGATAAATTAACTTTATTAAAATTAGTTTTAAAAATCTGGCTATATAATTTTAACAACTTTCTTTCTTCCTTGTTATAGAACATAGAATATTTGTAAAGAATTAGGAAGAGATATATAGAGAAGGCATATAGAATAAGCACAAGTATATAGAGACAACCCACTGATAGAAAAATGTCAGTAAAATTTAGGTATACTTATTTTTGTATGAAGTGAGAATTTCCATTTTTATTGGAGACTCAATTGTGTCATGTGATATTTTTCTGGAAGTTGTCTTATGAGAGGATGTTTTGCTGAAGTAGACAAGTAAGAGGATGTTTTGTTGAGAACAGACAAATAGCAATTTTCTGGACACTGTCTAGTAAAAGGGTGTGTGATGTTTTGCTGGAGCAGACACATGAGAGGACACATGATGTCTGGAAAGAGTATAAATAGAACCCAGAAGACAGTGGGTGACACTCTGGCATTGGTTCGCCTTGCTTTTTCCACTGATCTTCTCTTCTTGTGACTTCATAGAGAAAAGCAACTAAAGAACTTCTAGTGGTGTTCAGGCTACTTCCTGCAGTTTCAACTTACGTGCCAATTGGTGGATCATTTAGGACCCTTAGGTTTTGAAAGATATAAACCCACATTTGTCATTTATTATTCCAATGAATGTATACAGATGTACTTATGTGAATTCTAATTTTTAGCAAAATCAGTCTCATCGTTTCGGTAATCCTAACTTTTTAAATTTTTATGCTTTGAAAATTTCATGCTTGGATCATATCCACTCCTATTTCCTTCTTACAACTCCTCTAAAACCTCCCATTTTATTTCCCCCAACTTTATGTGCTCCTTAATTATAATTTACGTATATATAAAATACATACTTACATATACACACACACATCCCATAGAGTCCAGTGATGCATATGAAAGTCCTATGTGCATAAGGGAAGAGTCATGCATAGGCTCACAGACAACCATCTAGTAGTCCCACTCCAGAAGAAAAGAGAGTCTCCTTCCCTTAGCAGCCTTCTATTGCAAAGTGCTCCTCACCTAGAGATAAGGGCCAGGGTCCTGCCCCCTCTGTGCTGAAATTAACTAGTTTGATCTTGTGTGGGTTGTTACAGAATTTATAACATTAAGTTGGTTTTTCTTGTGTTATGTATTGTTTGGGGTGAATGAGTTTTAAAGGCTGAATAAAGCTGTGTGGCATGGATGGGCTCTTAGGAATTTAAGACTGTGCCTGACCTATGAGAACTGGGTGTCACTTTTGAGTTCCCAAATCATCAGGCTGAGAACTTCCACTTCAGTATTGGAGGGAGAAAAAAAAAAAAAAAAAGATTTGTTATAAAGGCCATGGGGCTATTCTAAGTTGAGATACATGTAGCAGATAAGGATCCAAAATATTACTGACTTGAAGGGTGCCTTTATCCTGCTTGAAGGCAAGTAACTAGTGACTATGTTCATTTAATTTCAGTTTTAGAAAAACCTTTATGATCCAGTCCTTGCGTCAGTAAATAGGGCCTGCAAGGGGGAGAGTCGGGATGGAGAGGAAAGAGACACGAAGAATGGAGACAAGACAGTCTGTCCGATCAAGTCTTGTTTATTGGAAGGCAACTATGAGTATATGAGCACAAGCTGGGGAGTGCAGCTGGAGACACTTAACCACAAGTCCAGGATCTGTAAGAGAAAAAAATGTTGTCATCAGAGTGTGTTCAGCTATGGTGGGCTGCTTGCAAAAACATCATGTTAGGAAAACAAGTCTCTCATCAGGGTGGAACAGTACCAACCTGTGAGTAAATAGCCCAAGATGGCTGCAGAGATGATAGCCACTTTCTGCTAGGAGTTGGCTCCCAACACCTTAAGAAATGCAAGAGAGCATTGATGGGAAGATTTTAAAATAAGCAGTAAGTGGGAAATAGGTTGTTTTCATTTCCTCCTACCCACAGTTGAATGCAGCTGCCAGCCCCGTTCTCTCTTCACAGCACATGACATAAAGCACAACTGGACATAAAGCCAAGAGCAAGAGATCATGGTGACCCTGTTCCCATTGGCTATAGTCACACCACAGCTCTGCATCTCCAAGTCGGAGAACGATGCTGAAGAGAGGCAGAAAGATTAGAAGAGCCAGACCACCAGGAAGTCTACAGTGAAACAGTCTCTCCTAGAAATGACTGCGTAGACGAGACTGAACAATCTATCAATGCACTTTTAATATTGGAGAGGGATTGTAGGCTTATGCATCCAGTTTTTACAGATAAGTGAGCTGAGCAGGGGAGATATTATACAGCTGCCCTAGGCCTCACTGGCTTCCTGCAAAGGCAGTGGTAGGATTAAAATGCAGAGTCCAGAGGCTTGTCCACTGGACACCCTCTGGTGTCTTTCCTCTGCTTTTCTTGAATGGCTTTACCATCAACTGGTCCCCTGCCTGCTGTTCCTGTCACACCATGAGCAATTCCAGAAAAAGCGGTGACAAAATCAGATATACATCACATAGCACCTGGCAAATAAAAGGTACATGTACAAAATAATCCATGAATTGTACAAATTAAGATAGTTTTTGCCAACAGCAAGTGTGCTTTGATAAGTGAAGCATGACCAGGCTGGATTTGGGAAACTGAAGGCATAATTAAGAATTTGGAGAGTATTCAGCTGTTTTTGCTACTTGGCCAGATTCATGTACCCTATTTACAATGCTTTCTTTTATTTTAGATTATTTTTTGAAAAGAAATTTATCTTAGTAAAGGAAATGTTTTCCATTACACATTATTGTAAATAAAATTGTGAACCTTCTTTGGGGGTGATAATGTCAGCTGAAGTTACTAAGTATGCTGTTAGACACAGGTCCAAGTAATTGACATGTCTCTTTGAATCTTCCCTTATTGAATCTGGACACACAACTATTTTTATTCTCAGTGTGAATTTCTGGGTTAAGATCCAGCACATAATGACCTTGTAAGCCTTTATTATTGTCCTTATGATATAAAGCATTATAAAGATCAATGACAAGTTTTAGACTCATCAGAGAGCTCATCAGTTGAAGGACAGTTATCCTGAAACAAAGAGCAATGGGCTCATCAGGAGACCCATAGCCAGGATCGATTGGCTTCTCCAGAGCAGCTAATGCCTTGCAGAACTCTTAAGGGTAATTTTGACAGATTAACAAAGGTTGACTGAGTCAGACAAGGGGAAACTGTAAACAGAATATATTATCTGAAAAAGAACAAGCCTATTTTTGAAATGAAGGAAGAAAGGAAGGAGGGAGGGAGGAAGGAAGGAAGGAAGGAAGGAAGGAAGGAAGGAAGGAAGGAAGGAAGGAAGGAAAGAAGGAAGGAAAGGCTGGTTGTAACTGGAATGTGACTGAGACATTCAAAGGCCTGCAGTATCTGGCCACTCACCCATTAACTTCTCCCTGAGCTTCATCTACAGAAATCCCATCAAATACTCACAATGAAGATCCAAGAAAGATGTTTTGAATTTAGGAGGAGAAAACTAATCTTAGGAGAGTGTGAGAAGGAGAGCAAGAGGGAGAAAAGGAGAAAGAGAGGGAGGGAGAAAGAGAGAATCTGCATAACTCAGGCATTGTCTCCAGGAGCAGGACCTTGGCAGAAAGCATCTCTCCTACTCCAGCTCCCCTCAAAATTTTCTTTCTCATTATGGGATGAGGGGAGGAAGGGACCCTTGCTAACAGAGGCCTAGTTTGCAAGACTGGCAAGGCTAGGCACAGGGAAAGCTATAGAGCATGTGATACTGGTGGCAAAAATCTGTTCCTCTGAAGACACACTTGTGAAGATCTTTGCTTAGTTCAGAGGTGTGGGCCTCCAAGAGGACTGAGGTTTATTATAAGGGTGTGCATGGTTCTTTCTCCTTCATAACTCAGCACTGCAATACAGGGCTCCGCTGTCGTTTACTGATGAGGTAGCAGATCCCATCCCTAAGAGAACCAGAGTTGCCAGATTTTCTCTGAAGGGAAGCAATTCGAGAAGCTTAAGTTAAAGGGAGAGACAAAACAACACTGGAGGAAGCTGAAATGCATACTCTCTCCTACTCAAATCGCACTTGAAGTTGCTACACTCTACAATAGCTCCAGCTCAACAGCAGCATATAAGGAGTGCAAGGGGCAAGGGAATACATTGGCTGAAGAAACACACCAGCCTTCAGAGCCTCATCTGAATGGCTCATAAATGTTAGTATTCTCAGGTAGGGAATTTAAAATAATTAAGATTAACATGTTTAGAGCTGCAGTGGGAAATGGAGACAACATGCCAGAAGAGAGATGTTCAGTGCAAGATAAAAACATGAAGGAAGCATGTAATGACAATCCTGGAATGGAACAGATGGTAGGAATGGTCAACCAGTGACTGACCCAACTTGAGACCCATCCCATGGGAGAGAGAGAATTTCTGACACTATTAATGATACTCTGCTATGCTTGTAGACAGGTGCCTGAAATACCTGTCTGCTGACAGGCTTCACTCAGCATCTAATGGAAACATATGTAGAGATCCACAGCCAGATATCAGGTGGAGCTTGTAGAGTCCTGTAGAAGAGTGGGGGATAGGCTTGAGTGAGCCAGAGGGGTCAAGGACACTACAAGACCTACAGAGTCAACTAACCTGGGCCTGTGGGGTCTCACAGAGACTGAACCACAAGCCAAAGAGCATGCTTTGGCTGGATCTAGGCCCCCTACACACATGTAGCAGATGTGTATCTTGATCTTCTTGTGGGCCCTCTAATAATTGGAGCTGGGGCTGTCTCTAACTTGTTGCCTGCCTTTGAATTCCTTTTCCCCTAGCTGGGCTCTCTTGTCTAGCATTAGTGGGAGGGGATGCACTTAGTCCTGGTGTGACTTGATGTGCCAGGGTGGGTTGGTACCCATGAGGGTCCTCCCATTTTCTGAGGATAAAAGGGGGATAGGAGGAGGGGATGGGAGGCTACAACTGGAAAAAGAGGAGGTAGAAGGGATGTGATCAGGATGTAAAGTGAATAGATAGATAGATAGATAGATAATAGGTAAGTACATAGATAGATAGATAGATAGATAGATAGATGATAGATGTTATCCAATAGCCAATATAATCCTTATGAGAAAAAAAATCAAGGCACTGCTTCCTTATTTGAACATGGCATTTGGGGTAACCTAAATCTGTGTTTCCCAGGCCATAGTCACTCAAAATAGCCCTAGAATAAGTTCTCCTATTTCCATTATTAAAAACCACAGAAATATTTTTAAAATGTGCTTTTGTTTTAATTTCAGGTGTGGGATATGGGGCTGCTCCCAAGTGTCCACAGCAGCTGACTATGATTTGCCTCCTGGTCTAGCAGAGGCGTGGTTTTGCCAGCTGCAGAGAGTTTCTGTGATTGTGAAACCTTTGGAATTCTGGGAACTTTTCAGAGGCTTTATAAATGCTAGAGCCCTAATTGGTAGGGTTGGTGGATTTTGGTCATTCAAGGGGTTTGGTTGTGGTTTATTAGTAATTGTGCTCAAAGGGGGAAAAAAAAACAAGAAGGAAGAAATTAGATTCAGAAATCTCTCATTCTCTTCTCTATCTTTCTTTCTCTCCTATCTAGTGACAGGGAGTGAAACTTGGAGGTTAAAGTGTAGATAAAGGAAGATCCATCGAAGTAGCAAAGACCAACTACCAAAGCCAGAAACCAAAAGCCCTGTAGCAGAGATGAAAAATGCCTTTGGTGGGTTACTAGTAGAACACTCCTGACTGGGGAAGGTGAGATTTACAATAGTTCCTAAAAATTTTCCCAAATCTAAGTGTAAAAAAAAATGAAAGAATAGAAAGAATTTTAAAGGGAAGAACATCTCAGAATTATGGGGCAGCTTCACAAGAGCTAAAATACATGTACCAAGAACATAAGAAAGAGAAAAGAGACTGGGCACTATTGACATCCTATGAATTAGGGTATAACCCTCTACATTTCCAACATGAATAGATTCTAAGACACATGTGGTTGCAGGAATATGGTCCCCATAGGATCATAAGGAGTGGCACTATTAGAGAGTGTGGCCTTGGTGGAGGAGGTGTGGCCTGATAGAGGAGGTGTGGCTTTGTTGGAGGAGATGTGTCATTAAGGGTGGGCTTTGAGGTCTTAGAGGCTCAAGCCAGGCCCCTTGTGGCATTCACTTCCTACTGCCTCCTAATCTGGATGTAAAACTCTTAGCTACCTCTCCAGTCCCATGCCTGCCTGCCTCCCTCCATGCTCCCTGCCATGACAGTAATAGAACAAAGCTCCAAATTGTAAAACAACCTCAGTCAAATGTTTTCCTTTATAAGAGTTGACTGTGATCATGCTGTCTCTTCACAGCAATACAAATCCAAAGTAAGACAGCACAGATCTAGAAAGCTCAAGAGAAACCAGAGACAGATACAAAACCAGATCCAAACCAAAGCAAGCAAAACCTACTGACATTCACCCTGGTGAAGGGCTGGGAAAGTTGCTGCTGAGATAAAGCCTGGGAAAGGGCAGCGAGGGGCTGCACAGGCAGAAGAGTCAGTCCATGAAAAACTCATCAGAAACCAGGTAAGAAAGGAAGGAGTGAAATCAAGTGTGGAGAGAAGGAGGAAAACCTTGAAATTCTGGGTCCTGGGGAACTATCATCTGCAAATGAAAGGGGGCTAGTAACTGGGTTGGCTGTGTGTGTATCTAGGTAGGTTGAAATGGGAAACCTCTGCCTGCTTAGTTCTGCTCTTCTATAGACTAACATAGACTAACACTACTTTAAAATATAAAGTCCATTTCCAAAGTGAAGTTGAAATATCTCCAGTTTGAAGATGATGATATTGGGCTCTAACTTACTGGAAGACCCAACGACAATAGGAGATCAAGGAGAGTTCAAGCTTATACCTGTCTCACCTCAACAGCCTGTGCTCTGTAGACAGCAGTAAACCCTCTCAGACAATATCATTCTAATTACAGCATTTTGTTGAATGTGTTTCAAAGAAATCTCCACCATGGTTTTTCTTTTAAAAGAAAAAGTGTAAGCTCCAAGTAAAAACAAACTCACTAAATAAGAGTTTTTAAATAATCCTGAATAGTAAAGGAAAAAAAAAGGTTGATCATAAATATTCTAAACATCAAGGGAAGGGAAGGCTTTAGGTAAATTTATTAATAATTGTCTGGGATCTTCATTATCTTTATCATTGTCTGATGACATGAGTTTGTTGAAAGCCTGCCAGCTCTTTGGTTGAATCGTCACTATTTAAGACCAATGAAGTAAACAAGCAAATAGGATCATGCCATTTGCTTATGGGTTTTTGATCAATTTGACAGCTTTGAACATCAGAAATGGCCACTGTGAGAGGAGATGCATTGAGGCTTTCACCTCTGATGCTAAGCTCTCATTCACTCCAGACGCTTTACTTGCCCCAATAAGAAGCGCTTAGTGTCAGGCTGGCTCAGGTAGCCAAACAGCAAGAGTCTCTTAGATCCGGCTGTGCCACTACTGAGTACAATTTCTATGCCACCCTTCAGCAGGCAGAGCTGGTAGTTCTCTCTGGTAGACCTTGAATCTCAAGTCTGTCTTTTGCCAACACAATCACTGGGATGTAACCCTTGCTCTCTTACATAATTTTATATTGCAACATAGTCTTCAGCTATCTATTTTCTTCACTGAGCTGGGAGTGTCTTGACAGTTGTATGTCTGGGTTATTCATCTTCCCACTTCAGTACCCAACAGTGCTTTGTTCATGGAAAGTGTTCATGCCACCATGGGACATAGTGACTACAACAATAGCAACCATGTATCCTGCATTGTTTTCTGTGACAAATTGTCTACAAAGAACATGAATTATCTGATGGAATATTCACAACAGTTTTAGCGGGTAAGTATTGTAAAAGCTGATATTTGCACAGACCAGTAACTCAAGGCTTAAAGACACAAAGCAATTGTTCATAGTCTGCCAGACAGTTCTAGAACCTAGTTCTTAATACAGTTTGCTGATCTGTTATTTCTTAGTATATGATGTAGATGTAACTTCTAAAACAAAAAAAATAGCTTTGTCTTTATTGTCATGGAGTAACATACTAGTCCAGAAGAAATGCCCCAGGACATGTTCTTGGATGCCTTTAGTAATCTTTTAGGGGAGTTACTTTCACTCAATATGGTGAAGATAGCATCTTCAAAGAGCAGGCATGTCAATCTTGGATGGAGAGAGGCTTCTACTGCCAAAGAAAGAGAAGCATTGAGTCGAAGACATTTGGGATTCTACAAAGATTCTGTTCAGTTTCCTAGGAAGCAATTAGAAGGAAAAATCATTGGGGCTATTGCTTATACCATGTTGAAATATTGCTAGTTTATCTGAACAGAGGATCTGGGAGCTGGCAGGCAGTTTAGTGCAAAGAGCTTTTTACATGCTAGAAACAAGACCCATTTTGGTCTCCAGTGAAAGAAAGAACAGAGGATGTGCACACCCCTCTCCCCCTCCAGACCCAGCTACCCTGTGCTTATGCACAGCCCAGCTCATCATCCAGTGCACAGCCCTGCTCTTCCTCTGCCAGTATTTCTCATGGTCACAGCTGAATATGACCTATCCTTGTCCCCTTTCCAGCTACTTGAGCTGAGGGGACTCTAACGGGAGCAGTTGATTGAAACAGCTCTGAAGCAATCATAGTAAATTGGTTTGCTTCATAATCAGCCCTTTTGGCTACGTCAGGGTGATGTTTGTTTTATCCTTTAACTGACCCACTGATTGTTGTTTAACCACAGTGGTACATAATGTGGCACATAATTTAGACACAATCAAAGTCACCTATGAAGAGCTACTGGAGTAAATCTCATCTACATGCAATATCATCTGCTTAAGGCAAGGAGAGATTCAAGGCTGGAGGAAAATAACTTAAAATACAGTGAAACCTCTCTCTTTCTCTCTCTCTCTCTCTCTCTCTCTCTCTCTCTCTCTCTCTCTCTCTCTCTCTCTTTCACAGACACACACACACAGACACACACACACACAGGCACATGTACAGGCACACACGCATCCATGGTACATTGATAAAGAAGCAGAAAAGTTGCAAAATCCAAACCACTAGTGTATATTCTCTTCCAGGATCTCCTTACACCGTACCCTGCTTATAGATCAGATTGACTGCTGATCTTTTTTTTTTTTTTTTTTTTTATCAAGTTGGAGTCAATCTTAATTAGTAGCCTGCCTTGAACCATACTTCTGGCATTAGGTGATTTTCATCTTAAGCACACAACCTTTGCTCTCTAAATGCTCATTCAGAATTGCATCCCAAACAAACTGTTGCTAAAGGAATTATTTCGTAGCTGACCACAACAAGAGCAGTTAGGGAACCCACATGTGTCCTCCTCCACTGAGGAAAACATCTTCCCAGCACAGTTGTCCGATTTGTTACTTTTGACTCTTTAGGTGTCCCTCAGAAAGCTCCGAGGCTTCTGAAGGTATCAGAAATTTAAGATTGAACCATAAATTTGAAAAGAAAAATACCAAAGAGAAAGCATGCGTTTGCCTTGGAATGGACTGTTACTTTGAAGTCCTGCATCTTGAAACACCTTCCAGGCTCTTAAAGGTGACCCTATACTGCATGGAGTTTGGGGTGAGGGAAATGGATGACAGCTGAACTCTTTATCTTTATAGCTCTGGAAACTCAACTTCACAGGACAGGCTAGTGGATTTTTCAAGGAAAATTGGAAGAAAGCAGCAGACTGGGGCTGTTTCGTGTGTTGGAAGCAATGGTTCCATGGAGAACATTAATCTTAGGATTCCTCACATTATCAACTGCTTTCCCTAAAGCACATTATTATAGATAATGCTGAAGTATACAAGATATGCCTGAATCATATCAGACTCCAGAATCAACAACAACAATAACAACAACAAAAAGTGGCTTTCAATTCACTGGAAACTAGTTTCCTAGCAACAAAAGCCTTAGGAAGTCTAGACCCATTTGGATGCAGGAAGGCTCACAATGCTTATATTGCTGGGAGGCATTGAAATACCTCTTTAGACAACTGAATTTCCAATTACTCTGTTTTACTAATTAATCACTGCTTTCACTGCACATGTCAATATAAGAAATAAGACAGAAATCACAGTGCTTTGTCGCAAGCTGCAATGCCGCTAGCTGAATTACCCTCTTCCTCTAGATTGAAGTTTTTTGAGAGACATCTGCATAGATTTAAATATCTTTTTGACAATGGGTAGACTTTCTTTTTGAGTCAACAATCTGAAAGATTTTTTTTCCTCTAAAAAATGAGAACTTTTTTAGCATATTTAATTTTCTCATAAATGTCAAATTAGCAAATAAGGTATTTGGGTGTTCAGCCTCTAATCTGCATACTAAAATGCTCTCAACATAAAATCATCTGGTTTGTATTCTTAGTGGAAAGCCATCTTATATAAATTTTAGAAGAAATGAAATGCTTTGTACCAAGAAGGCCAATATTTACATCCCAGTTTTCACAGAACTGTGAATAGCAGCTTGCCACACCCCTCCAGCCCAGAGCTTTTTCAATCAAATTTTAAAAAGGATTTGGAAATCTTTGTTCTTCCTGCACAACATAAAAACCTGCAGGCTCTCAAGGACTTTGGCAACAAACAGCTCTATTCAAGTCATGTTGCAGGAAAAGGGGGAGAATCTGAAAAAGAGTGATGGGGATGGAGGTGGGGAAGAAACAAGAAGAGAGAATGCTGCTTTCTGTCTGAGCCTAAGTCAAAGCAGTTGTATATTTGTGGATGTGAGACCACTATTGTGTTGATCTGTAATGCTAAGTGTTTCCTGGATGCTGATTGTGTGGACGTGTTGAGCCTAGGAGCTTTATGCTCATTATCTGACTTAATCCTTACAGCACGTGTGAGAACTATGGTGATCCCTGTTTTCTGAATGATAAAACAAATTGCTCAAGATTAAATTACTTGATTTACATTACTATCTAGCTAAGTGCAAGTCTCTCTGGAACCTGGCAGTAAGATACCTGAGTCTCTTTTGAGCTTCCCCAACAGTTTAAACAACAACAACAACAAAAAAAACAAAACAAAAAAAAAAACATGTCTTACCCCCTGTCACCACCTTGTGGATCACACTGAATGCCTTATCCATCTCATACCTGAAAACACCAAACAGAACTGTCCTCCCTCTGCTGGTACCTTCCCTTTCTCATATCTTACCATCCTCTCTGGGTTCTCCCATGCAACCCCAATAAGACAGTATTCAGATTCACTCATGAGGTCCCAATAGCTCAAAAGGAGATGGCTTGAGACTTTGCGGTGCTATATTTATAGCCAGTGAGAAATCTATGATCCTTAAAGGTTCCACTTGGTTTTGTTCAGTTTAAATATTGAGATTCCATGTCAGATTTCATGTTGGAAAAGAAAGGAAGAGAGACAGAGAGAGAGAGAGAGAGAGAGAGAGAGAGAGAGAGAGAGAGAGAGAGAGAGAGAAAAAGCTGCATACAACATCGAGATGCAGCCAGGTGCTTNAAATCTATGATCCTTAAAGGTTCCACTTGGTTTTGTTCAGTTTAAATATTGAGATTCCATGTCAGATTTCATGTTGGAAAAGAAAGGAAGAGAGAGAGAGAGAGAGAGAGAGAGAGAGAGAGAGAGAGAGAGAGAGAGAGAGAGAGAGAGATAAAGCTGCATACAACATCGAGATGCAGCCAGGTGCTTCTTTTCCATTTGTTTCTGTTTGGAGGGTGATGGAGAAAGAGTCCTTCCTCCTGCAGTCTTCCTTTCTGAGTGACTTGACACCTCTAAACAAGGAAAGCAATCAGAAAGCCTGACTTGAGGGCCTGACTGGGCAAGGAGGCCACTGGAAGTGGGGAACTAATTATATGGTCCTCACATTATTTAAACTCAGGATCACTGAGAGAGTTAGGGAAATCTCCCTTTCCAAGCCTCTGCATTATCAACCATTCAGATAACTGGGACATAACATATATTTTGGGATATTTATTGTAACAAATAAATTTTACAAGAAAAAATTCTCTCTCCGTCTCCCTCCCCTTCCCCCTCCCCCTCCCCCTGCTCTGCTCTGCTCTACTCTTGCTGTCTTCTGTATACAGAACGTTTAGAGTCTTGCACCTATCAAAGCATCCGAGGTCAGACATCTGCTCGCCCAGGGTACCAGTGTGCCATATCTGTGATGCTGCGATGCTGCTACGTGGAATAGGAGTCCCATGCCTAAGCTCCAGCTCTCTTTGCATCTGGAATCAAGATACCCTGATCAAGGCTACACGAAAGAAAGGAACTTCCTTTGTCCTAGACTGGGCTTTGACCTAAACATCACTTCAGTCTGCAGAGATAATAGGGGCTGAGGGAGACGACAGGGGTTAAGCTCAGAGATAATATTCCCTGATACTCTGAGAGCACCAGGAAGCAACAAGGATGCAGAGGCAGCCTTTCTCAGTAAGTTCTCATCTGTCTGAAGTCCAGATAAGGGTTACAATTATCTTTAGAGATTCTCCGTGTTATTGTTTTAATAACGGAAGATGAACATCTTATTTATCATAGAGGATGAAACTGAAATTCAAGCACTTCACTCACAGACCAAGGAAACTTTGCTCCAGGTCATTGTCCAGAGAACTCTTTAGGTAATAGTTATGCCTCCACTTCCCATCTTCTCTGTGAAGAACAAATTGAAGCCTCGACTGCGTAGCCCTTCTTTGAGCTTCCTCATCTTCATGGCTTCCACAACACATGAGTCCATAAACAAGTCCATGTACCTCCTCCTCCAGTTTTCATTCCCATTAATATATTGTCAGTTTGTCTTAGAAAAATCATCTAAAGAAAAAAAATTCAACATTTCTACAAAATGCGGCATCTGTCTATAAGACCTGGGATGCCAGTCCCTACTTTTGTCCTTGCTAAAAATCTTCTGTGGCACATACAGCCTGCTTCATGCTGAAGCAGAGAAGAGGGGGTAGAACAATAGGCCACACAAACCGAACTCTGATTTCTTTCATTCAGGGTTCAAAAAGTGCCCCTGTTACTTTATTCCTCTATGGATGCAGTAAGTCTCGATAGTCACTGTCCTTCAAAGTGGTTTGGTTTAGCAGAACAGCTTTTCTACTGGAGAAGATTTAAAAAAACAGCTCATTTGTTTAAAACAAAATAAAAAAGGAACAAGAAAGATAAAGTTGGATGTCTAGGCTATTTACCTGCCCTAGCTCCTAAGGATCCCTGGAGATTTGCAGGTCACACTAAACCTAGGATCCTCAGTGGAGGTCCTGCTTAACTTCATTGGTCTGTGACATCACTGTGTTACCTGTCACAGCACAGAGCACCCTAGAAATGATGCTTAATCATACCTTATTTTACCTAGTTGATGATGTTGCAATTATATCATAAACTGTGAGTCATAGCAAAATTTACAAACAGCATATGACATGCCATTGATTATAAAACATGTAGGCTTTGGATACCTTAAACAAAATGTGAAAAAAAAAATGCCTTAGAATGAACAAAGCTCACTCAATGAGTGGCCTTTTGAAGCAGTAAAGGAAAACAAGGTCCACAATAAAGAACTTACAAGACATTGTTCAGACAGATTTTCTTTTTCTTTTTTTTATTGAATATTTTCTTAATTTACATTTCAGATGTTATCCCTTTTCCCTGTCCCCCCAACCCTCATCACATTGCCCCTCCCCTGCTTCTATAAGGGTATTTCCCCACTAACCCACCTACTCCCCCCCTTGAATTCCCCTACAGTGGGGCATTGAGCCTTAGCAGGACTAAGAACCTCTTCTCACATTGATACCCCACAAGGCTATCCTCTGATACATATGAGGCTGGAGCCATGGGTCCCTCCATGTATCCTCCTTGGTTGGTGGTTTAGTCCCTGAGAGCTCTGGGGGGTCTGGTTGGTTGATACTGTTGTTCTTCCTATGGAGTTGCAAACCCCTTCAGCTCCTTCTGTCCTTTCTCTAACTCCTCCATTGGGGACCCCATTGGGGCAAACCGAATACAAAAACACATCAAAACGATCATTCACCATGATCAAGTAGGCTTCATCCCAGGGATGCAGGGATCGTTCAATATATGGAAATTCATCAACATAATCCACTACATAAACAAACTCAAAGAAAAAAATCCACACGATCATTTCATTAGATGTTGAGAAAGCATTTAACAAAATTCAACAGCTCTTCATGCTAAAAGTCTTGGAAAGATTCGGAATTCAAGGCCCATTCATAAACATAGTAAAAACAATCTACAGCAAGCCAGTAGCCCAGTAGCCAAAATCAAACTAAATGAAGAGAAACTTGAAGCAATCCCATGAAAATCAGGGACTAGAGAAGGCTACCCACTCTCTCCCTATCTATTCAATATAGTACTTGAAGCTCTAGCTAGAGCAATTAGAAAACAAGAGTAGGTCAAAGGGATACAAATTGGAAAGGAACAAATCAAAATATCACTATTTGCAGATGATATGATAGTACACTCAAGTGATCCCAAAAATTCCACCAGAGAACTTCTACAGCTGATAAACAACTTCAGTAAAGTGGCTGGATATAAAATTAACTCAAACTAATCATAGCCTTCCTATACTCAAAAGATAAATGGGTTGAGAAAGAAATTAAGGAAACGACACCCTTCACAATAGTCACAAATAATATAAAATACCTTGGTGTGACTCTAACCAAGCAAGTGAAAGATTTGTATGACAAGAACTTCAAGTCCCTGAAGTTGGGAAGAGCCTTGAACACATGGGCACAGGGAAAATTTTCCTGAACAGACCACCAATGGCTTATGCTCTGAGATCAAGAATCAACGAATAGGACCTCATAAAATTGCAAAGCTTCTGTAAGGCAAAGGGCACTATCAATAGGACAAAACGGCAACCAACAGATTGGGAAAAGATCTTTACCAATCCCACATCTGATAGAGGACTAATATCCAATATATACAAAGAACTCAAGAAGTTAGACCCCAGAGAATCAAATGACCCTATTAAAAAATGGGGTACAGATCAAAACAAAGAATTCTCAACTGAGGGATACAAAATGGACAAGAAGTACCTAAAGAAATGTTCAACATCCTTAGTCATCAGGGAAATGCAGTTAAGACAGATTTTCTTGTTGGAATTAACAATTCCTAATTGCTTTTAGTGTTACAAAAGAAGACATCCATCTTTGTAGCTACTTAGAGGTGAGAGTTGAAAGAACAGAAAGAAAGAAAGAAAGAGACTACAGAAAAGCTGAGAAGTGCTGTTGGTGTCAGGAGGTAGATGGTCCATTTAAGTGTGCTGGGTCTTATGGTACACAGCAAGGACAATGGAATCATATTGAGTCACTAAGTTCTTTGTAAAAATATCAAATTATATCTATGTAAGTAAAGAAAAAATTAAATGCAATCATAGGAAAGGATGAACTCCATTCCCTGGACATCTCAAGGGTTCTTGTGCATACACGAGAGCAAAATCATGGATGAGGTTTCTAGAAGAGAGCTCATGACAACACCCCCTTAAAGAACTCACTTGAAAGCCAAGACAGTGTCTCATGCACTGCACAGCTCATTGAATACAGCATTAAAACCACAGGATTAGTTACAGCTATTTTTTTTTTTATTTTGCTATTTTATACAATACTTGGTTTTTATGACCTTAAAGCATAATAACTCTTCAGAATCCAGATTTAGGGACTGTGAAATTAGACCTGGCAGAAGAATGCACATAAATACCAGCTTGCTTCTCTCTGAATATCAACCTTGTCTGTCCTTTCCCATGGGCAAGTTCAGGGCAGAATGCTGGGACTCACCTGGAGGGCAGGAGGGAGGGAAAAATGGAGGTATTGAGAAAGAAACAGTGCGGTTCTGCTCTGTATAGTATCTCCAGCATTAAACTCTGGTCACTGCAAGCTCTTGACTAAGTAAGAATTAAAAACAAAAACAAAAACAAAAAACAAACAAACAAACAAACAAAAACAGATTAAGACAAACCAAGCCTGTTTCTTTAGAGCTTTCTATATCAAGAGAGTCACCCCCCATCACTAGTATGTGATGAGATCAGAGACTGGCAATGCTTCAGTTTGCCTTTACAGTGGATAAAAGAGACAGGTTCAGCAAAGACATAATTGGAGACTGTTGCCATGTTTAGCTTGCAGGCAGGCTAGACCAACTAGTAAGGAATCCTAAGTAGTTGGGTATAGAAGAATATTTGGCCTCTTCTTGGTGGTTATAAGCTGGAAATGGGATCACAAATGACATAAGCTCTCAGATAATGATCAAATTCAGTTCCTTTTGAGGGTGATGACTAATGGGTTTACTGCATGGCTTCCTGGTCTATTGGGTCTGCCTGGGTCAGAGCTGTATCTTTATATAGTCTCTGACCATTATCTGTTTGTGCATCAAGACTCCCAGCAGGCAGCCAGATGGCCTAATAGAAAAGGATATTCTAGATATAGCTTAAAATTTTCACATTTTAAGTTTTTGAAAGAAGTTCTTTTTAAAAAGTTGAATTCAAATTACATAAGATAAAAACAGTTAAAGAATAGAAATTCAAAAGCTTTTGCATAATTGGACCACTTCCCAGTGGTCATCACTGTTGACAGAACAGTTGGATCAAATCGGGAATTCAAAGTAAAGCATCTAGTTGTTCGAGGCTAACATGAAGCAGGCCTTTTTTTTTTTTTTTTTTTTTATCAGCCAGTCTTAGTTTCAAGGATCAAAAGCTTGTTTACTGAGCATCTCTCATATTGTTGGAAAGGCTAAGGCCCACGCTTGAGACAAGCTTCCACAACCTCTTAAAGTATTGGTCATTGAAATATCTTTTCCAGAATGTACATGATGAAACTGGATGACCATTCCGAGAGCATTTGGAAATGGTGTTGATAATGACCGAGTTAAGTCATGAAAGTAGAGTTCTCCTAACCACAGGTGCATTTACATCTCGGTTTTGACACTGGACATAGGGGTTCCAAATTCTTTTTTTTTTTAATTTTTTTATTATTATTTTCTTTATTTACATTTCAAATGCTATCCCGAAAGTTCCCTATACCCCCCTACCCCTGCTCCCCTACCCACCCACTCCCACTACTTGGCCCAGGCCTTCCCTTGTGCTGGGTCATATAAAGTTTGCAAGACCAAGGGGACTCTCTTCCCAATGATGGCTGATTAGGCCATCTTCTGCTACATATGCAGCTAGAGACTTGAGCTCAGGGGGTACTGGTTAGTTCATATTGTTGTTTCACCTACAGGGTTGCAGCCCCCTACAACTCCTTCAGCTGAATCTTGCTGGCATGTGCATTAGTATCTGGGTTTGGTGGCTGATGATGGGATAGGGGTTCCAAATTCTCAAGGGAGTGCATGCAAGAATTGATTAAGAGGGGCGCTGAGAAAGATTATTCTCTTTTGTAATGTGAAGACACGACATTCTCCACCCGGTTTTCCTTCTATCCTTTATGCCATGAAAGGAAACCAAGGCACTACTCATTTATGAAGGCAGGCCTAAACTAGATGCCAAACATATCATACCTTGATCTTGGATGTCTAAGGCTCCAGTGCTGAAGCAATACAGTATGTAAACTATGTGTGACCTTGGGTATTCTGTAACAGTAGCACAGACGAGATAAGCCACGAAGAAGAATCAACCGGTTTGACCAGAAAACTGGCTCCACAGTTCTTATACTCTAGTGACATATCACTTCTTCTTTCCCACATGCCGTGGAAACAATGTGCCTGTTTCCTCCTGCAGCACCAATGCCTCCTCTGGCCCAGTCACCACACTTTGCAGCTTCAGTTTCAGCCTATGCCAAGATAACTTTGGTTCTGCGTGGTTTATATCTCTTCACTGTTGGTGCTTGTGAGTCCCAGCCTTACATGGGTCTATCCAACTGTGTAATATGGATCAGGTAAGTGATGAAGGAGGCAAGAAGAACACTCTTTCTGCTTTGAAAAGTTGGAGGTATAAAAAACACAAAGTGCCTAAAAAGTTCAAAAGAGTCACAAAAACAGCGGATGACCATTACTGAGAAATACCCTGTATTCTAGTCCTTCGGTCCAGACTTTTCAGTCTACTGGAGTCCTCTAGGCTGACAAAGAAATTGTCAGGATCTTTTTTAAGTTCCTGATATTAGAGGTATTGTTTGAGCTTCTTTTAAAGATGCACATAATTCTTCCTCTCTAGAAGGCTTCTCTTTCCTATACACAGTCTCTCATGGACTGAGGAGCAGACTAAAGATTTAATGCCCTTCTCTCTTTCCAGATTGAAATGTGCAGTCTGGCATCCATGTTTAGAGCTCTATTCCAAGTTTGTCTCTGTGCTATATACTGTGCATTTTGATTTCCTACCTTTTATCCATTCCTTTTAAAATTTATTTTTTTCCACATCAAAATTATATTCTGCTGCATTTATCTCTACTTGGGTTATTTCAAGTCCTAAAGAATAAGAATAAGAAGCTCCTGTGGCATAAACAGATTTATATATGAGATGGTTGATTCTCTTTGTAGCCATATCTTGAATACGTCAAGTGTGTGGATAGAGTACAGAAGCTCCTCATGGTCATTGCATTGGTCCTTTTTGTAACAGACAACCTGATGATCTTTATTATACCTAGGGGTGATGTGTCTCTTCTAACTGCCAAATTGAGAATAGATTCCATGCCAGGCATGGTGCCAAGGGCTTTATGGAAGTGACCTTGGTTAACCTTCACTGCCATCCCACTCTGAAGTGTGGAGGAGAAAGCTGAGTTGTGGAGTAAGATGTGAGAGGAAAAGGAGATAATAAGGACCAGTAGCATTTAACTAAGCTCGAACACTGACAGAACAGGAACCCTGGCCTGAGATAGCCCTGGTAAGGAGAAAGAGTCAGAGTCCAGGACCTCTGTGAATAACCAGCACCTTTCAGCTGTACAGGGTATGGCACAGATGGATAGACGCACTCTACCATGCGCTCGTCTCTTGAGTGTTTGATGCAATCGTAAACTTTGGGGCCGTAAAGGGATATGCTTTGATGCTTCAAAGAGAATGTGAAAGCAAATCTCCACCCCTGGCCAGGAAGCAGCATGACTCACACAATTCCAGACACCAGAGGCTAGCCAGCGCACCCAGACTGTCATAGAGGAGAGGATCTGAAAAACAGCAGGCTAGGGGCCTGACTCCCTGCCATGCTGTCTGACCACTCTGAGCCTTCCCATATTTCTATGTTGTCTCTGAAAGTCTTGCAGGTGTCTGCACTGTGAAAATGAAAGCAAAACAAAACAAGATCTGAAAATCCATCATACCCAGTCTCTTTAATGTGAAGATCAACATAAGAAACAGTATATGCAGATTTCTCTCAGCTTCTCTCAGGTGTGATTGCTTTGGGTCATGGCAGTGTAGTTTCTATTAGGCTAAACCTCTTAGGAAGGTATAGCCCTAAAAGCTGTCTAAAATGCCAGACAGACACAGAGAGTGAGCAAGCAGTGAAGACAAGAAGGGAAAGACCCTGGAGAAAGGGTGACATGCACAGATGGAGCCTTTCAGTCCAGTGATTATCCCCCATGACATATTTGCTGTCAACTACCAGGGACATGAAGGAATGAAGCCTAGAGCTTGTAGTAGGCCTCTAAACTGGAAGGATTTAAAAAGTAGAGTTCCAGGAGAGAAAGCTGAAAGAACTTGAGGAGTCAGAATCTGGGAGAAAGAAGAAATGTAGAAAGGGCATTGCATGTTCTACACCCCCACCCCCGTGAAGCAGTATACAGGAAGAAGGAGCCCTGGCTATAACATAGCACACACCTCAGTAAGCTAGAACTTCAGATAAACCAGAAATAACTTTTTGGTGTTAAGTGTGCACATGAACAACTGAGAAGGTAGAGCAGAGCCACCCCCCCTTTTTTTTTCAGGATAATGGAACCTTTAAGAAAGAATAAAATGAAAGTTCTAGAATTAAAGATAAAATGAGTGCAATAAAGAATCCAACAGATGATTAGGCAATTTAGGTAGAGAACAGGGAAAATTAGCTAAATGGAGGAAGACAATCAAGAGATGTTCAGATTGAAGCCGGAGAAGAGGCTGCAGGACACAATAGAGAGGTCAATACATGTGGGATCGGAGCTGGAGACATGAAAGGCAGAGCATGGTGGAGTGGGAGAATAGCAATACCTAAAGAGATGCTCGCTGAAAGAATTTGCTGGAAGCAAACTGAGCTGGTTAACTTTCCGGGTAGCCTGGGCTAATCCCTCTGCATGTGGCTATCTGGTCCAAGTTTTTGCGTGCTCCACTGATGACATTTTTCTAGGTGAGATTAGCATTTACATTCATGGGCATTTGAATAGGGAACCTAATAGTGACAGATTTAAACCAAGAAGTTGAAGGTCATAATCACGAAAATATTAACCTAACCTCTGAGAAAGGGAATTCTGTCAGTTCTCTACTGTAAGACTGGGCTAGGAGACACCTTCTGGGTTCTCCTTTCTGAAGACTAAGCATACCCAATCCCCAACACACACACACACACACACACACACACACACACACAAAACTGTTCTACTGCACACCCATGTACAGAGATGCAACTATACAAAAAAGAGGTCCAAAGATGAAAAATTCTTGGATTGAATATACATTCTTGAGAAGAAATGAAAAGCACTTAAAAATAAAAAATTGAGTAAACTAAAATTGGTTTTAATTACACGTGATAATAATGACAATGGAAATAAGAATACTAAGAATTTAAAACATTCTTAGAAGGAAAACACACACACACACACACACACACACAAACACACAAAGTATTGAATAATCTTAACATGTCAGCACCCTGTTCAGAATGTGAACTCATTGCCCCTAGAGTTACTATTGCAAGAATAATTTAAAAATTCACTATGAGGCTAATAGAAAAGAACATGGAATAATAGCATTTTGATTGCCTCAAATAAAGGTAATAGGGGAGAATAATTCTGAACCAAGATTTCCCAGAGGTAAGCAGAAAACATATAGATGGCAGATATAAACATATATTTGTGGTTAATTTCATTTTAATATAAATAGACTCAATATTCTATTTCAAAAGTCAAAGATATTCACACTGAATTTAAAAAAAACAATCTGATTATACACTGTTTAAAAGAGGCATCTTACACATGAAACATGATATGAATTTAACCTGCTTTGAGATAGAGTCTCCCTATGCAGCCTGGAACTCTCTGTGTAGACTTAGAGAGCCACCTTCTCTACTTCCCAACTGCCTGACTGGTTGAAACATTTTAAAGTGGAGAAAATTTGGAAACATATTCTGAAAGGTAATCAAAAGAGAGATGATTGTATCACCTGGGTCTTAGTCTACTTCGTGCTGATGTTAATTAACTGAATATCACAAACTGAGTAATTTATTAAGAGAATACTTTTACTTTGCAGTTCTTGATCCTCAGTTTGATAGCATTTACAGCTGGCAGGCAGTTAGGCCAGGAGGTTGACCCCTTGTAAATGGGACTGGTGTCTTTTCAGAGACTATAGAAAGTCTCCCTGCACTTCCTGTCATATGAGGACATTATATTAAAGCCCTGAGCCAGGGAGTACCTCCACTGGACTCTGGATCCACCATTTTCTGCCTCACACCCAGCACTGAGAGGAGTAGGGCTGTTGCTTGTCAGTCCCTCAGCTGTAGTAGCCTCTTGGAACAACATGAATCAGAGGAGACATGCCATCTTTCTTCTTCAGCTGTGCTATGTTTAATTTGAGCTTCAGTCTAATGTCCAAATTTAATTTATTATTACTTGAAAATTATTATTTTGAAAAATACAACCAGGCTAAATTTGCCCTTTTATGTTTAAGTTTTAATTTTTGTAATATTTATTTGATATTAAATATTATATTAAATAATAATAAATGTAAAAAAAAAAAACAAAACAAAACAGATTCTCAAGATAGAGTACCAACTGACCTTGAACGTCAAGAGCTGGAATTATAGGTGTGTATCATCAGGCTCAGCTCTAGTATTTTTTGAGAAATATCAATGTCCGTTTTTTATTTTACGGTGTCCATCTGGCGATCCCTGTAGTGTCAGACTGGGGTGGGGCTGATTCTGCTGCTTCCCCTGTTACCTCTCACAGGTTTTCCGTGAGTCTCATCGTTTTGTTTGTGTGCTTATGTGAGCTAGATTTCCTTGGAATTGTCTCTGTCAGGAAGTTTTTAGACAAACATGGGAAATATACTCTCTACAAACGGTTCCATTTGCTTGTCACCAACATCTAAGGATGTTTCCTACCTAGGAGAAATTTAAACCAAATATTTTCACTCAGTGTAGGGAAAATATAAAAAACGGTTTGATTACTAGCCACATCTTAATCAGAAAGCTAAGAGTTTGTCACAAGAAGGAAGAGTTCCTTCTAACAGAACCAAACTATTTTGCTTTGTAAAATTTTGCCTTTTCTGCTTTCCACTCAGGTTATCATTAATGAGGAATTCCTACATTACAGGAGTAACTTCCCAGTTCATGTACGCTTCAGGCTTGCCTAAGAGACACAGCTATCTCTAAGGTACAGCTAGCTAGAACAGAAGACAGAGACCAGAAGAGGTTCATGGGTATCCTAGGGACATCCCTAGTATCTGTCTGCTTATTGTATGAAAATGGGCTTTTAACAAGATTTGGCTTTTCCTTAGCATTCTAGTAAGTCCTCTGATATAAGAGTTTTTAGTAAGGCCTAAATATGTAAAAACTTCAAACATGTATAATAAAAAGACATGATGACCACACACTAGTTAAAAATATATTGGTAAGTAAAGGGAAATACAATTTTCAAATAGTAGTGATATATATTCACACTGATTTTACCTTCTAGAAAAAGTCACATGATGGCAAAAATAAAATAGACCTTAATCCTTGAGAAGATGCTAAACCACACTGCTGGCAAATTTCATCAGCACTATTTGAACATATATTCTATCTTCCTCAGAATCAGAGGCTACAATTTTAGTAATTTTAGAAGTGATTAAAGTTGAAATGAAGAGTAGATATAGAAAGTGGTAGGGATGGTAAGGTTGAGAGACAGACAGACACACACACAAACACAGAGAGGGGGGTAGAGGGAGAGGGAGAAGGAGAGGGAGAGAGCAAAGTGAGATGAGAGAGAAGAGGGATGAAGGACTATTCAAAATAACCAAAGTATGAAAAAGTCACATAGAAATCTAGTATCTGATAACCCAATATAAAAAATACACAAAGAGACAGATAAGGCAGATACCTTGCAGTGATAGACAATACTAATTCTAGAAGTAAACATAACTCCCCATGCTATCTCCACAAGACTTGTTGCCAGGAATCGTAGTCTTAGTCAATACAAGGTCTTGACATTCTTCTTGGTTGCCTAACAGAACTAAATGATAAGATCTTATTGGTAAAGACACCATACACCTTGAGCTAGAACTGAGTTGGAAACTCTCCCATCACTGTCTGGTTTTCATAGGAGTGGATGATGTGTGCACTCATGGTCTTACTCAGTTGGGAACTATAATACCAACATGCTAGGCAAGGTATGCTCATTGGTGCAATAGTAGCATGACTACTATCACCAACTACTTCCTGACTGGATATGAGGTCTGCTCCATAAAAGTGAATCCATGCCTAGTACTGTAAATATGGAAACCAAAACCAACCAACCAAACAAACAAACAAACAAACAAAATACAAAACTATGACTGGGAGGTCTTAGGCCATGGTGGGAACTACTACCTCAACTCTGCATTGATGTGGCATCACACCACCTTCTAATTAACTGTGTTTATGACTACAAACAAAGACTACTGTCAGTCCTCATTTAAGAAGCTTCTCTTGCAGTGAATGGTGGTGAATTCAGAGATCCACGGCTGCATAAAATGCTAAGAATAAAACACAGTAGATGACTTTGTCTTCAATATGCCATTTATACCACTGTTTTAATGCTCAGGGAAACTGTAGAACAGAGATCGGAAAGAATATCAGAGTCATAGTATAGGAGTAATGGCTGCGAAATGCCATCTTCTAAGCATAACACAACCATGGCAATCATGACATTACTGCATTGTATTTCCTGGAACTCGGCCTAACACAAGTTGGACCACCCAGCAGTCAGCTGAGATGGGGAAGAGGCTCACAGGCTGGAATACTTATGGATTAACTATTGACAACTAAGGTTCTAAGAGACACGGGGGGCAAGACATTCAGTTGTATATGCACCAGTGAGCCCACCAGCTAATGGCTAGTTCCAAAACAGTGATAATACTGTTACCCTAGATAAGCACTTTGGGACACAAAACAAGACAAAAAGTCATGAATATAAAAACTAGAGAGAAAAGAAAGGGGTTTGTGAAGGGTTGGAGGAAAATAGGGAAGAAGAATATTCAGAAGGTATTATATAAATGTATGAAATTACCAAAGAATAACATTTATTAATGAATTAATTAGAATTGAAACTATAAAACACTTAAGAATCAAACTTTACTATATATCAAATGTCTAAACTTGTTTTCATAAATTTTCATTTTATTTTCAATTATTTTTTGGACATTGTTAAATATGAAACAAAAATTTAGTTTATAATTAAAATGTGTAAGGGCAAGTGCTCTGTGCTTAATATTTGTCTCAGGTACAGGTGATGTAAGTTTAAAGGACTCATGACACAAAGCAGAGAAAACTCCTTCTTGATTTTCTACTTCAAATGACAACCGATTTTGATTATGAAGTTGAGTAAATGACCTAATGGATTCCAGCCACATGTCAGGTTCTCATTGAATTGCGTTTCTCGCCAACAGTGTTTCAGAATAGCATTCTGGAAGGCATGCTGCTTCTTGTGTCTAAGATTCAGTCCACGCTCGGATAAAAGCAGCCTTGCTACATTTCTATTGGCTCTTCAAGGCATGGTGCCAATCTCCCTGTCAACCCTCAAGCAATCATTATCCAAATTTACATGTGGTCTGAGTGTGAGTCCTATTTAAGGAAAGTCTCCTCGGCAATGATGGAGATGTACTTTAGCCAATGCATAGAAGCATAATAACTCAAGAAACTAAACCACCAATACCACCATTCCTGTGTTTTCTCAAGTCCTCACACCTAGTAGGAGGGAATCCAACACAAAATTCAAGGCTGCCCGGGTAGCTAAGCACCTTTGTTCTTTTCATTGACCAACAGTCTCTTTGAAATCTCATGTACTGGTGTGGGATGGGTTGGGACTTCATGTGCTCAGGACGTTCTTGGCATTTGAGGCTTTAAATTGTTTGTACCTGGTGCCAACAATCACCCCATGTCCTTTTAGGCACAAGGCATTTTCACAAAGCAGAGAACATCTTCATAATCACCTGCTCCTTAGGAACACAAGCCGTCTCTGTCCCTTTGTTCAAGGCAAAACTGAGCCATGAGTGTCCAAATTGCCTCTTTGTGCTCTCTGGTAGTTTTATGACATATACCCTGTGAAGAAGAAAGCCATTGGCCAAATGACCTCACGAGTTGTGATAGTCAAGGAAAGCCATTCAGGCATGAGCGCTTGAAACATCTCCTGGACTAAAGCCAAGGGCAATTTTCTCATCTATCTCTTCCAGTAATGAACTTCAGTGGGTGGCTGTGCTACAGGATGCCTTGGGAAGCAGTGGCAGAACCACAATCCCACTTGATGCTGTTGGTGTCAGCTGGAGACAGGACAGTGTGAATGGTCTCTGATGGCTGTAGTCTTCCAAAATGTCCGATGGATATTTTGAAAGTTTTAATGGTGCTAATTTGTTGAATAATAGCTTTCTTTCACAAACTAATAAACAAATCCTCTGGTAATATATGCTACAGTTTTTTAAAATAGTAAACTACTTCCAACCTTTGTAAGTTGTACTGTATTTATAAGAAGTTACCAGTCACCAATTTGTGAGACAGAAATGCTTATTTCACATGGCCTGAGTGAATAACAATACTAATACAATTCTTAGCTATAAAATATCTTTAAAAATTAAGTGGAGCTGGGATAGCTCATGTTTAAAATCCTTACTAATTATACTTCTAGTATCTAAGTTCCCACAACATAAAATATCAAAATGACAACTCATTTGTACAAAATGCATGCATTTATGCATGTTTTTTCAAGTTATATGTTCAAAAGCAAGATATAAGTTGTCATGATATTCACTACATAAAGCTAAATATTTGCTGTGTTTCAAACATACAACCCATTGAAGTATTTTAAATGATACCCAGAAAGCTCATGGTCATATGGTTATTGATGGTAAGGTGTTTCAGAGTAAAAATTTAAATACGCTTTATTAAAATTTAAATAGAAAACAAGAAAACATTTATTATAAAACATGAATTCATAAGATAAATTAAACATTTAAATGATATGAATATTAAATGCAAAGTACTAAAATGTGATATGAACACTCAGGATGGAATATTGTTCCCCAGGCTCTTTCCTTGAGCTTTTACAATTGCTATTATCATGAATATACTCTAGTTTCTATAAGATGCTTTGTGATTTTTTTTTTTTTTTGTGAAAGGTTGAAGAGAACATTGTAAGCAAACTATAAGGATTTTGCTTTGTTTCTTATAATCTAACAATGCTTTTTGTTTGTGTGTGTGTGTGTCATGTTTTTTGTTTTTTTGTTTTTGTTTTTTAATTTAAGTACATAGTATTCTTTTCCAGGAGTTTTTCAAGTGATACTAAATTATGTCTCTAGTTTGAAAAATCATCTCTGGTACATGTGTGATTAGGTTCATAATAGATGCTCAGAGCTAGGAAGCCCCCTGACTTCAGGCATTCATTTTCTATGTATTTAAAAGTCTTTGGACTTCAATGAGAATTATTCTTTTAACAGAAAGGATAGTTTCAACAGCTCCTAGGTCCTTCTTGAGGATTTTAAGCATACCAAAGACATTTTTTTCAAGAGTCGTCTTCATTTTTGTCTTTGCTATACAAATTTACTTGACTATATGACTCTGGAATATCTCAAGACATAATAATGCAGTGTTGGTTTTCTAAAATTAAAACCAATTAGTTTCACTGGTTATAGGCCTACTTATATTTCAGTAGTTGGTTAGAGGGACATTCTATACCAATTCTGCGTGGCAGTATACCCAAAACCCAATTCACTATAAAGGTATGCAAAATCTATGGATATGCAAGAAACATCACCAATTCATTAATTCATCATGAGAAGTGGCCCCCAAAGTACTTAAGATCAGGAATAAAAGTGGGGATATGGGTAGGTTTTGTTCAATCATCACCCTTTTGGGTAACAATTAAACATGAGGTTTCTTTCCAGGAGGGATCTTTGCAAATTAGTATTTTATATACTTGAGGATAGTTGAGTTAAGTCTGGATAACTCAGTCTCAAATTCACCAAACTAAGGTGTGAAAGCTGGAAGCTGGGACAGCTGAAGGCATCAGCAAGCTTCCTCCTAGTTCAGTTACCCTCTTCCCTTAGGCGTCTTTGAGCCAAGTGACAGCTTACCACTGACCCTGAGCCAATTGTGGTGACCCATTAACAAAATGAAGCTCTGGTAAAACTTCATTTCCATTTTGTATTAGGTAAAAGCAAATTTATGTTAAATGTTTCCTATTTTCCTCCTCCTCGTTGTCCTTCCAGATTATTTTGCATTATTTTGCACATCTTATGACAACAGATTTCCTACCAGTGCAGGAGACTCAAAGGGATTCTAGGGTCCTTGGTCTAGAGCAGTGGTTCTCAACTTTCCTGGGGCACCAATCCACTAGTGCAGTTCCTCATGTTATGGTTCCCCCCGCCCCGGCCATGAATTTATTTTTCATTACTACTTCATAACTGTAATATTGCTACTGTTATAAATCATAAATATTTCAGGATATAGAGGTTTCCCAAAGAGGTTGTGACCCACAGGTTGAGACTCACTGCTCTAGAGAATAGGCCATAAACAAAGAAGAGAGACTAGACATGAAGAAATAGGGGGTGGACACACAGAGAGAAAAGTAGATGACTGGGGAAGGCAGGTAACACATTTCTTTGAGGTGCCCCTGCTGGGGAAGTTAACTTCACCTTTATGAATACAAAGGTTCACAGGCCAGCATAATACTTGGACATTCAATCAGAAATTATTAAATTTAATTGAATTAAATGAGTTGAAACCATTGCATGACTAATTTATGGCCCCAGACTGAGTACATTTACAGGCAGCCAACATTTGGCAAGGACTCCCTCAGTCCCTGCAGAGGTGGTGTTCTGCCCTGGCCACAGGAAGTCAGAGCTCCACATTATTTAACTGGAGTGTGTGGGAAGGCAAGGGAGTAACAGCTCTAGTGAGGACTCAGATGTGGAAAATGGAGCTTAAGGGTGCACACTGTGTTTTTGTTTCTTTCCTTTCAAATGGCCTTAATTTTAAATGTAAAGACAACGTAAATACATCACCACTAATTTAGTATATTCAGACAATTTCCCAAAAAAAAGAACAAGAAAAGATAATAAAGAAATTAAAAATATGCTCTTAATTGTATTAATAAAAGATCATTCATTGTTAATCTTTGGTCTAAATTTGCCCAACAGTTTGTGTGTGTGTGTGTGTGTGTGTGTGTGTCATCTAAACACATTGTAAATGAGGATAAAAACACCTTAGTGGATAAAAACCTTATAGTTTTAGAGTCTTTTGACTAGCAGCAGCATCACAGCATAAGAGTCAAATTATTAAAGATAACTTGAAGAGTTTATGGAAGGGAAAATAAATTGAAAGTGTTGGAGCAGAATGAAACTGCTTTGTGCAGTAAGTTACGGGATGAGATTGTGTTTATTATAGCTTCCTGGGAGACTCTACTATTATCCCCATAGCCTCTGAGGAAAAAGATCTGTGCCTTATGGAGCTCCATCACTAAGGATCTGGGACATATTGTGAGGTGGTTCAAATGCAAAAGGGATAACCGCTCTGTTTTATACAGTTTTCTCATAGTTGCTCTTCCCTTTAACAGACTCACATCAACCCAGCAGAGGTGGAACAAGAAAATGAATCCAATTCACAACTTCCTACCTCAGAGATTGGAGTTTTTGCTGCTGGCTCCAGCTGCTATGCTGAAAAATCCTCAGCCCCATGCAGATTCTCACAAATAATCTTAGGTATATATTTACCCAGCAGAACTTGCAATTCAATGGGGTGGTTTTATGGTTGTTATTGTTCTTGATGGTCTTTTCTCTTCATTCCAAGAAAGACTTTAGCATGAGACTTCTATTACTATTATACTTTCAAACTTAGGACATTTGTTGGGGCAATCTCCCAACTACTGCTTAAGCTTAACCTGCTTATTCTAGCCTACAGCCCACCACATGGCTATTCTCTGCTGTCCCTTCCCATATCGGCTCTCAATTCTTCCATTTCTGCTTTCTTCTCTCTGAATCCTCTTCTGCCCGGGAGTTCCACTATCCTTCCTGCTCCAGCTATTGGCCTTCAGATTGATTGCAAGCAACTTGCAGTGAGACGATCTCTGCTACATCTCTAAATTATCTTTAGGTTACTGAGGAAGGATGGGTATTGACAAAAGAGTAAACCCAGGATGGGCCAACGAAGTGAAAACACCAACATCTGCTGGCATTTCTCCCCATCCGTACAGAACTGACCACACTGTATTTCAGGAGAGCTATGAGGAGATGCATAGAGGCAAATCGCTGTAATCTCAATACTTGGGAGGCCAAGACAGGAGATTTGAGAGTTCAAAGCTAGCCTTGGCAATACTGAATATCTCTCGGTTACATAATGACGTTCAAAACTCTCTCTCTGAAACAAAAGTTTAAAGATATGAACAGGGATTTCAATCTAAAGACATTGGAAATATGTTTGTTTTGTTTTATGATAGGAATTTTAAAAAATCATCAACAAGGTACCAGGATGTGTTCCATTTAGCCCTTCACAAGTGAGAAACTGAAACATAGTGAAGCTAGTCATCATGGTGAAGGGCCCATATACAGGAAAAGGCAGATATGAATCTGGGTTTCTCTCCAAAGCCTAGTGCTTCACCAGATGGGAAATGTCTGCTCTAGAGATGGGTTTTGATACAACGTAAAAATAGATTACACATGCAGCTTTTTAAGCAGCAATAATTCAGCACAAATCATGATTCAGTGGTTTGGTCAATATTGATAAACCACTTTTTTTTTTTCAATTTCCCTACCCTCAGGTTCTATTAGTACTTTTCTGACTGCTGGATGGCTGAGATCTTACCTCTTATCTTCCCTGGTTCCAGCCAAGGGCATCTGTTCACCTCTAGACCAACACCTCCCTTCCTTTTTTATCCCTGTATGATCCCAATCTATTCCAGCTCATCTTAGTTCAACAAATGCTTGTTGGGGACTTATTACAGTCTAGGTCCATATCAGAGAGACAAGCTGTTTGAGGACTGGACTGACATGCAGAGAGGATGCACTGTTTCCTTCCTCTGGTACATGGGAGATGAGAATTTCTGCTGAATAATGGGACTCTGAGGGTCTGGGCAGAGACTATTACCTTCATGAGTTGAACTGTGATCCTCCAAAAATATGACCTTGTTTAGAATCAGAGCTACCACAGATGACTTTAGTAAAATTAAGATGAGACCAGTCAGGTTAGTACTGATCGTATGACTAATGTCCCTAGAGAAGATGAAACTGAAGCGCAGCCATGAACAGGAGAGTAGATGACACTGAAGCTCCAGGAAGTGAACATGAACATGGCTACCTGTAAGCCAGAGTACAAACCCTTTCCTCATACACTTCATGAAGAATCAAGGCTACCAACACACTGATGCTGGACTTTGGATCCCAGAGTTGTGAGAAAATATATTGCTAATGTCTAAAGTCACGTAAGCATGGCAGCTTGTGTCAGCCCTAACAAATGAATGTGATCAGCGGCAGGCTCCCTCCAGATGACTTGATAAAGGAAGGAATTTGGAAAAAAAAATACTTGAGGGAAGCATGGCAGTGACAGAGAGGTTGCCAGGCCTAGCACTGTGCTATACAGTCTGCTGTTTTTACATTCATTCACACTGGCTTTCCACTTTTCTTCAAACACCGGAAGAGATAAAAGTTCTGATCTTATAGTTTTACATGGCACAGATCTGTCAGAGCTGAGTAGCATCTTCATCCTTGTGTGGATATATATTCACGAATTTTAACTGAGTCTTCATCATATTTCTTCCTAAATTCCAGGAGACACAGTGGCTATTGTCATTAGCTACCATAGTTAATTCTGTTCTCATGCTTGACCTCAGATTACTGAAAAAAGATGGAGTAAATTTGGCCATGTAGGAAGCTAAAGAATCAAGTGGGAGGGCCAGAAAAGGGAGGATGACTTCTCTAAGGTTTGGGTGGGCAGCGGACAGGAGAGGTGCGAGTTTCATGAATGGCAGGGATCTAGAAAGAAACCTCTTTGAGAAAAGGCAATGTGAACATGATATCTGGTAGTCCCAGCCATGGTCTCATACTTTGTAGTGTTAGGCATTATGTCATAGGAGGGGTTGGTTATCCCTGTGAGTAGAGAAGCTACTCACCACGGAGTAGCCCATTTGGCTGGTGAACATTGCAATGGACATGATAGGGATTGATTGAGAGCCCCTCCCCAAGTATTCCATACAGCTGACTTAGTGAGGCTGTTCAATACCATTCATACCTATCTCTCACAATAATAATTAATACTGAATTCAAGAGAGTGAGGAGAGAGAGAGAGAGAGAGAGAGAGAGAGAGAGAGAGAGAGAGAGAATTTCTTTTAAAAAAAATTCATTTCATTTCATTTCATATCTACTTCAACCAAGAGGACCAGAGAGGTTAAATTCCCAAAAGCAGTCTACAGTTATTTTTAAAGGAAAGTATGTGTCCTGCCTTCAATATAATGCAGGTCACAAGCAGCAGAAAACCAGCATCTGGGGTGACCCCCTTTGCCAACATTTTGTTTGATAATGGAGCAAGTAGTCTTCATATTCAGGGAACATACACCCTTTCAAATGGGTCCCCAAGGAACTTTGCTGAACAAACAGGAGCTCTGGTATTCACTCTGGATTTGAGAGATGCACAAATGGCCTCAGATTACAGGGCCCAAACACATTGAGCTTTCCCAGAGCTAAAGTGGACTTTTGCCTCAAATTGTACCCAGTAAGGCTCACAGAGATCTGATCATGGCCAAGCTCAATTTCGTAATGTATGGAGGGATAACACCAGTTGACAAGATATGGATATTAGTAATATATTCAGTGTAATTCCCTTCTAATTCTGGAAGTAGTCTTTACCTGGTTCAGACTGATGAGAAGCTATCTGAATGGATACTTGGTAAATCCTGGGAGAGCAGTCCTTTTGACAGATGGATTACTTTGCCACCCACTTGGCCTTAGCTCCCATAGCCCTTAAAGGTAGGAAAAATAAAAAAAGCATCTACTTTCAGCAACAGCGGATGAAGTCCTTACCCTGCTACTGTGCTCTAGGCTAATCCTCACTAGCTTCTGACAGAAATCTGCTCCTCTGATGTCAACTGTTCTCTCTCTTTTCACTTCAAAACTCCTCAGAAGAGGAGAGGAGGGAGCTCATGGGATCCTGGTGAGGCTGTATTTGCTGAAAATGAGATCGATAAAATTAGAAGGATGCTCAAGACACACCTTGGCTGCTTCCAGGACTAGGAATGAGAAGCAGCAATGCTGCCCTGCTTCATGTGTGGATTTTTTTTTCCTTCCTATAATAGGCTAGCAATGTAGGGGTTGGGGGGGTGGTCTCTGTGGCAGATAAAAATGCCTCAACAGGCACCTAGCTATATCAATCAACAAGTTTGGTCTCTATGACAACATGAAAGCTGTTTTATATTTTCTCTGTTTGGTGATTTGCAATTTGTGTATTTTTCACTACTACTTTTACTAAAGAGACTCAGAAAATTGAAATGCTTATTGGGAGTTAATTCCTTTACTGAGCACTTCATGATGTACTAAGCTAAGCATTCTAGAATGTTCTCCCAGCTGATTGCCTCAATGACTTCATTAGGTGGTCTGTATTTGTATGCTCATTTTGTTGAAAATAAAAGAAGTAGAAGGGGTCATTTTCCATATCTTACAGAGAGTTGAGTGGCAGCTCCTGGATCCAGACCTACAGTTGTCTGATTTAATTATGCCCATGTGTTCATTTTCCATTGTCCCAAAATAAATTATCACAGACTTAATAACTTAAAAATAACTAACATTTATTCATTATTGTATGGTTCTCTTGGCCTAGAGACATAATGGGGTTGTCTGGATTCTGCTCAAGGCTACCTATTAAAAAGCCAAATTCAAGGGCAGGTTTGCAGGGCCATTGTCTGGAGACTCTGGGAAGCATTCTCCTCTGAGGTCATCCGGGCTATTCATAGTATTATTCCATGTTAGTCTAGGAAGTCCCTATTCTCCTACTGTAACCAACAGGGCCCCTCTGTTCCTGTAAATGTCTTGTTTTCCTTCTCCTGTATTCTCTGTCTACAAAGCAACAAGAACATTTCATGTCCATGCTTAGATAAGATGATCCTAGGTAACTTCTCCATTTTAGTTCAGCTCATGGAGAACTGCTCTTGCCCCTACAAGGTCCCCTCAATGAAAAACATTGACTAATGTTTTATGGACAATCACTAAGCTAAGGTTTTTAAAAATTATGGAGATGATATAGACTCAGCGTAAGGAAATGGTGAAGGTGAGCCCAAGACATGGCAGGGATCAGAGAAAGATACTCCAAGATGTTCCTATCTTTTAAACAATCCCAATACTATGACTGACTTCTCTCAATCATGCCGTTGGAGTGCCCCCTGTCTACAGTTCTGTCTTTGTCTAGCACTCTTGGCTCAGCATCTCCAATGCTGTGCATCACAGATGCTCACCAACTCCAAGGGTCTCTCCAAAGACAGCTACCCTTCAGAGACTGATAAAAAAATCTTTCTTGAACACCTGCTTTGGGACTTCTCCAGATGGTCCCCATGACGTTGCTTCTCTGTTCTCTTACAGAGAATCTTCAGAACTGTGCCCACAAAAGATCCCCTGCTATTTATGGACTCTTGCTTTTTGGCTGGCTCTGTCAGATAACCAACAATGAGAAGAGGAACCAATCATGGCTTATTTGGATTAATATCCTTTCATTTGAATTAATTGCCTGGACAAGCTGGGCAATTATTTCTTGAATGAACAAAGGGCATTGCTCAGCACTGAGCACTCTCTATGCCCTTCTGAAAGTACATTGCATATCCTGGTCAATGTGGGCCTCCTTTCAAATGTCCCTGACACCATGGGGGAAAAGTAATTTGTTTGAGTATCTAACTATGGAAATCAATCAAACAATAGAAGTATTTATTCTTAAAAGCTTTTTGAATGAATAGTTCTTAATGACTTGAGTAAGCAAAATGGCTCACCAGCTTCAGGCACTTGCCTGGAAGCATGACAACCTGGGTTCAGTCCCAGAACACATGTGATGGAGGGGGACAGCTAACTTTTGCAGGTTGTGCTCTGACCTCTGTGACGTGCACATACATACACATGGTGCAATGTTTAAAAAGTAATTATCCCTGTCATAATTGAACCCCTCCCCTTGATGGAAGGTAGCAGAGATAGATTCTCTTGCCTTAGAAAAGAACAGTTAGCCTTGTGGCATGGCCCATGGCATAATACAGCCAAGTTAGATGGAGCAAGTCCTCTAGTGTAGGGAGAATGGAGGGAGATGCATGGATTGTGTTTAAGGGAATATACTAGACTGTAGAAGAAAGTGAAGGGTAATGTGGCAACTTTCATCATTTCTGCCTATTTTACATTTCAACAGATAAAAAGAATTTAAACACATTGATTTACTATTATGTACATAGACATTCTCCATCCTACCTCTTAATCCTTGCAATAGAGGGAAACCCTAAGGGAATATGCATAGAACTCAGTGGGGGCTAGACCATCTGTTTTCCATCACCTTGTGCCTTTGGAGTTAATTCCAGTATTATTGTTAATCTAAAGCAGAGCAGACTCTGGACACTACAGGAAAACAAAATGCTAAATAAAGTTCCTTCTCCATGTTTCTGGGATGTTATCTTGTACCGTATGCACAGACCAGCTCTCCTGCTGTTATCTCTTCCATGGAAACACTTCTTAGCATGACCAATAGCACACATATGTCCCAGATTGGTCCTGCCAGAGACACTCTACTGCATCTGACCAAAATATCCATTCAGACTTTTCCTGTCAACCCTAAATGCAGCTGACTTTTTACATATCTAAGTAAATACGACAAGAACATCATGGGAAAGTCAGCTGACCTTGTAGTCAGGAGATCTTGTCCAGTGTCATTTGCACACCCTATGAACTTTAGTGGATTACCCAAGCCTCATGCTTTCTTTGTATATGTGATAAGGTTCCTTTTGACTATCACATGAATGGATCACATACTTTATACCGATAAGAAATAGCCTTTGCTGGTCTGGGTTAGCAGCATAATTTTGTACTGAAAAGGAATGGTATCTCTTAGACTGCTGGCACAGATTGAGATGAGAAATCATTTTTCTTGTAAAGAGTCAGATTGGAACATAGAATCCATGACTCTCTGATAACTAAATAAACCACAGTCAAGGCATAAAGCCTCATAGTTACAGTACATTGTTGCCAAGGACAGTGTCTTTAACATGTGAGATTTGTTTCTTATGCCCACCCATCCTTACGAAAGAGCTGTACATCTCTGTAAGGAAGAAATCCACTGTGCCTGAACACTTTACTTAGGAGAGGTGTTTTCTTTCTTCTTTTGTATTTCCCCCTTTAAGATTTAATTCCAGGAAGCAAGATGACAAACCTTACTAGAGACATGCATCAAAGAGAAGGTACCAAGCCCCACCATTCATGTTTCCCAGTCGTCATCAGCCTTGTTCATCCCTCTGATCCCCCTCAGTGCTGGTGGGAGCTCAACCCTCTCCTTTGCTGAAATTTTTACATGACATGTAAAACAGGAAAATTAAATTAGCATTGCAAAGACAATTTCATGGAGCTAGAATTACCATGTGAAAGCAAGGGCTTACAGAGAATGAAGAGGAAAGCCTGGCATGGGGGCGAACCTCTATAATCCCAGCCTTCAAAGAGGCTGAGGAAAGAGGGCTACAAATTCCAGTCAAGCCTGGGCTACATAACAATCAGAGTATAAGGATGTCACCAAAGAGGAAGGAGGGGTCAATCTCCCTGGCTTAAGGGAGGCAACCCTGCAGGGTGCAGCCTCTCTGAGGCCTGTATCAGAAAAACACTGTGTCCTCTTCATTTCCCACCAGAAAAGTGATCTGTTGTAGTCCCAACTGAAGAGTGAGCAGCTCCATAGGATGTGGACTATAGTCCAGTAGGTGGAAGAATAAAACTCTACATAAAGAGAAAGAAATTAGGCCCTTTTAGTATTTGCCATTCAGATTGCCACCAACACCTCATTTAGGCAGGATGAGGTGTCGTTTCTCTTGCTCTCACTATCCTGACCTGGTAGACTTATGAATCATAGTTAAGTATTTGAACTAAACTCATGCTCAGGAGACGGATGAGTTGCCATCTTAAAAGATATTTCAAAAGGAATATCAATAATTCAGTATAATAAATGACCGTGCTGAGTCAACTTCCCAACATATCCTTTTAATATGTGTTTTGTTTCCTAAATATACAATGGTTAGTGTCAACATACTAAAAACATACACAATAGTATTATGAAGTAGTACATTAAGTAATTTCTAATCTATCAGTTAGCATGGCTATAATGATTATGAGCTAATTTTTTAAATTGGTGGGTACATAACCCAAAACATTTGGAGCCTCCTCCTCTTAATGATGAGAGTGGTGGTGGGGGTGGGGGGTTGTTCTCAGCCTCTCTCTCTTGTGTTTGAAAAGTGGAATCTGTCTCATACAACAGACCAAGTCCTGAAGTTATAACATTGTAATGGATCCTTCTCTGATATGAAGAATATTTATGTCTTTTGAATTTCTGTCCTTAGATATCAGCCACCCAGGCAAAAATGATTAGTAAGAAAAGTTTCATGTCGGCATCCACTACTTTCAAACCTCCTTGCTCCTGTATTAAGTTTGAGAAGTTGCAGGCAGAATTGAATTTGAATCTAGGCTCTCAGGCAAAATGAACTCACAAACAGCTGTGCCTGCTGGCACCAGGCCTATGCAAGTCAGGCCCTCTAAATAGTCAGCTGTGGATTGAGAAAGGGCTCCTGGGGCCCTACCACTTAACCTCTGATTTTTGAGCAACCAACAGATTCAGGGACTGGGGAGGCATAAGATCCAGTTGCGCATCCACCTGTGAGCATGCAAGGCTCTCTCAATAGGCCCGAATCCATGATCATACAGACAGCCCTAGTAGGACTCTGCAAGACACAAAACCAAACCAAAAGTAATGAGCATGGGAAAGAGATTTGTCCTGAAAGAGGGGGCCTGCAGGGGAGGAGGGAAATAAAGAGATGATGGGAGAGAGTAACCAGAAAGCATGAAATGCACGTACGTGTATGGGTTTACAGTGCTGGGCATAAAATTTCCTCGTGTGGAGCAGCCTCAAATCCAATCAGAAAACAGTTCTTTCCCTTTTCCTTTGTAGCCTTCACTTGTGCTCTATATCTCTTTCACCTAAACATTTTGTTTGAGACAACAGTTGACTCTCCATGAGGCTGAATACAGCAGTATTCCTGTACATCCTCACTGCTCTCCCTCGACTGTGCCCAATACCGCTAACTCCACATTGTTACTAGTTCATTCTCTGGACTTACATTGAGATGAACAGCAGTCAAGAACTGGTGTAGCGAGTCTGTCAGATGGTGCCCAGCAGATGAGAGAAGAGGAGGCCAGAGCGCCATGCTGGCTCTCTAACTTGTGTGCCCTTCCTGCAGATGTTTGAGGTCTGTGATCATAATATCTGCTCTAATAGGTTCTGGTTGCTAAGAACTTACCAGTTTTCTCGCTTCCCCTTGTGGTCATATTGTCATGATCCCCATCTTAAAATGAGAATATTGAGGCCGAATAAGAGTAAGGAATGAGTTGAAATCATCCAGTTAGCAGATTTGTGATTCAGTCTAGGTGTGATGACACATGGACTCCTCTATCTTTTCAATGGTTTGCTTTTCTCTTTTGATGGATGAGCTAAATGGTTCTGTTTCTTTAGGGCCAGCCATTCCTATTAGTTTTTGCACTCCTCAAAATGATAATTTTTAAAAAGTGTGCAGGTAATAGTGATGCTATTAATACAACTTCCATAAAAAGAACGTATAGAAATCTACAGAGGTAAATTTCTCCTCATTGTGAAATGATGTATTTCAAAAAGAGATTATGAGTCTGAAAAGGCCCTCTTCCTGCATGCCTCTAAATACATGGCCACTGCAAAACCAGGACAGTGAGGACTTTCAAAAGTCTGGGGTGGGGGATAACAGAAGAAAATCTGAAACTGTAAAAGTATTCTGCATGGTATCACAGCTGTGGATATTTGTCGTCATATATTTGTTAAAATTCATGGATAGTAAAACACAAGAGTAAACTCTGAGGGCTTGCTCTAAAAACACTTGAAAAAAGGGATCAGACAAGTTAAATTATAGAAGAAATACAAGAACACCTTTGATAATGGGATTTTTATTCAAAATAGATGAAGGACTTCTATAATTCACCGTTTGACAAAAAATGTAATAAAAAATGAACAAGAATCCATGTGACTCACAAAAGAAAACATGCAAATAGGCAGTCAGCATACTAAAATGTATTCACATCCCTTCAGACATATTGACAATGTGTTCATGCTATAAATCCTTTTGAAAAAGTAAAATGCAAACTGCAATGAATGGAGGAAAGACAGACATGAAAAACAGAAAATACTGACGCCAAGCATAGAGCAACTGGTATTCTTATATACTGCTCATGGTAATATAAAGTAAGCCATCTCAGAAAATCAAGTTGCTTAAAATTTACTGTACTTTAGGACCTGTGACTTTGGTTTTAGAATATATCTGAGTAAAATACAAACACACCTGTACTACCATCCATAGATAACTCTTTATAATAACTTATTTCAAATTGGTTTCAAAGTAAAATATTCAGAATGGATAAGCAAACTATGTAATATTAATATAATGTAATATAATATAACTATGTAATATAATATAATATTATTGAGACATAATAATGGACATAGCAGTCTATTGATAAGTACATTTCAAGACCATTTTTAAAAATATTAGCTCAATAAAAATATTACAAACACATTGTATAATTCTATTTATAGGAAACTTAAAAATAAGAATCATTGCACAGTGATAAACAGTCAAATTAGTCATTATTTCTAGGACAGGACTACCTGGGTGAGGTTACAAATCTTTCTAGCTTGATAGACTATGTCTTGGTAGGGCATGTGGTCCTACACAGGTGTATATGTTTATTAGGCTGATTTGGTAGTTCGCTCAAAAGTTGAATATTCTACTGATTTGAAGTTATACACCAACAAATAAAATTGTAAGGATTTATTCTTTTATGTAATCTGTGGCAAGATTAAATAAGAGAGTAGCTGTTGAATGTAGAAGCCATGATGATGGAGCTATGGACATGTTAAGTCACTTTTTAAAAAGATTACTTTTATTATTTTAAATTATGTGCAGGTATATGTGTCTGCTTGTAGGTACGTGCATATGAGTGCAGGTGCCCTCAGAAGCTTGGAGTCTTGTATCCTATGGACTGGAGTTCTAGATTGTTGTGAATTGCCCGATATGGGTGCTGGGAAATAAACTCAAGACCTGTGGAAAAATAGAAGGTACTCTTCCCAATTAGCCATCTTGCCAGTCCTTATGTAATTGTCATTATTGTGTCCCCTTAACTTGATTTTTCAAAACTACTCAATTGACATACAATATTCCCTATACACTTAATGTGTGTAATTCAATAAGCTTGGGGCAATTGGGTATCTGTGAAACTATAACCAACATTAAGGCTACAGACCTGTGTATTCATCTCGATGAGTCTCTAATTGCCCTTTTATATTTTTATTATTATATGTATTATTATTACTGTGTAAATAGTAAAAACACAATACAGCATCTGCTGATTTATCAAATGTTGATTTTTAAATACAGCATTGTTAGGTGGTATTGGTCTTACAATGAATGGGAGCTCTCAGCAATTGCCTTTGGAATCTGGCAGTTATAGGCTGGGAACAGAAAGAGCCAGTGTCTCCCTCTGGGCAGACAGGACCCCAGCAGTTGACTTATGTGGTTTTCAATTTCATTCCTTGCCATGATTTAATGGAGCATTGTAAATTTGCGCTTTAACAAATAGCAACATAATGGGCTGACATTACCACCAAGGCACAAGACTCTAAATATAAATGGCTGTAATAACAATAAATTAAAGGGAAATTCATGTCTAAATTTAGTTTACATGTACCAGGCCTTTGAGGAATTATTGGACATAAATAATGCAGAAGCATAAAACTTCTACCTCCATCCTCAGGGTCTTGGATACTTACAGAATTAAACTGACATAAGATAGATTATCAGCACAGAAATGTGACAGCAGCTTTACATGGCACAGGAGTTAAAAAAACACAAACAAAAACCAACCAACCAACCAATCAACTAACCAAACAAACATTAAGGATCCAAAGACAAGGAAACAGTTCATACACTGTTTTGGACAAAGGGCAGTAATATCTGAAGATGAATTGTGGGAGGAGGTGCTCAGAAGATAAGAGTGAGTTTAGCAAAGTCTGTGCAGAATACTTCTTCCCCAAGTCCTATGCTACCTTGCCACCTAGTGCAGGAGGAGTGCTTTTCTCATTGGGGTGTTCATCATGTTTTTTGAGAGGAAGTAGCTTGATCTTTGTCTTGATTTTTGACTATATTTACCTCAAATGGTCAATGTGTCAAAGTACTTATAATTATCCCCATCAGTAATATGGGAGGTTCTCAACCTTCCTAATGCTGCTACCCTTTAATACAGTTCCTCAGATTGTGGTGACACCCCACACACACACACAAGATAAAATTATTTTCATTGCTACCTCATAACAGTAATTTTGCTACTGTTTGCATAATGTAAATATCTGATATGCAGGATAGCTGATACGTGACCCCTGTGAAAGGGTCATTGGGCCCATTAAAGGAGTCGTGATGCCAAGGTATACTAATACATTACAAACTATCTGGGGAGCAGGGTGTCTGAAACCCCAGTTCAGACAATGTTCTCCTCCAGACAAGTGTCACTGGTTATTGTTGAGACACAAGACTTGAGTCATATAAAAAGACTGAGTCTATCCTGTATCATACAACCGGTTGGGGAAAAAAAAATCAATCACACTGAAGGCAAAACAAGAGGCCCTGGATTGAGCACCACACAAGCAAGGTGGCGAAAGCGTCTAGGTTAAAAAGTCACTTGACTGTTAATTCAGAAAAAGGAAGAGGTGGATTGTCTAAAACTATGCCTTTGGTCATGGTCAGCCGAAGAACAGAGTCAATTCCCTCCTTACCTAGGAGGAACAAGATGTTTATCTTAGAGATTGCTCATACGTATATGAACCAACTCATTATTAAGTCTAGATTTCTGATTGCCTGTATTTTTCTATCATGTTGATCTTCTAATGTCATCTAACAATATCTAATACCTAACAATGTAATATCACCATAACACACTTTCATATGGTTAGACCTGAAATGAAAACAAGAAAAGTTTAATTATAGAAGCTCATTTTACTGCTTATGGATCACAAAACTTTCTTGATTCTAGGTTGTCATGGATTCATTCTCACATTCCAAGAAAATACAAGAAAAATAAATTCTACTTGTATGTTGATTGTAAGATAAATTCCAATTTCAGATTGTAAAAGTATATCTTAAAGCCAAGGAAGCACAGAAAACAGGCAGCATAAAAGGGTGGTTGAGATTGATCATTCCTCACAATCATTTGGAATGGAGGTCATCTTTCCTATTTTATAATTATCCTACAAGGATAACTGACATGGCCAAGATCACAGGATAGTTTATGCTAGGCAAGGACTGGAACTTCAATCCTTCTGACTCCAAGTCCCTGAATTAAAGAAGGAGAGCCTAACCCAGCCATGATTTAATGATCCTATTATCCTTGGGTCCTGGACCATAAGTAGAAAAGATTTTATTTTTCTTGCATTCTTTCTTCTATCATTTCTCAGTCTCTCTCATGGCCTAGCTAATTTGTCTAAGTTTGCCATACCTAGACCAAGATTTACCTCTGAGAAGACTCTGCTATGTGAGAAAGTACCTGTAGGCCAAGAGGATCTGGAAGACCTGCAAATCCAGCTGGAGCAGTGCAAAGAACCACCAAAATGAAATAACAGAGCTGCTTTTCTCTTTTCCAGCTCCAGGCCACTGTGGAGCTACAGGGGCTTCTGTGTTAACCACACCAGAACCTTCCAACAGACATCAAGACCTGATAGGTCCTCATTATACAGAAGTCTCGGTGAGCAGAAGTGACTCATCCAGGTTATACTGGGAGATCCAGCAGCAGTATTCAGATTTTGTAATCAGTAGTCATAATCGTGACCACAGACATTGCTAGTTGCTGTACATTTATTATGTGCAAGTGCTTGTATTAATAGCTTCACATACACTTGCAATGACAACTTCATGAGGTTGAACACATTAACACCTCTGCTTTACAAACGAGAGCCTGAGGCTGTGAGAGGTTATTCATGCATCTAAGTTTACTCAGCCTGTAATTAGAGCATCTGGATAAGATCTAGGCTTGTCTGACTTTACGGTTCACGTCTTCTACTCTTTCATTTGTAACATGTTTAATTGTATCAGCTTCCTATTGGTTTTGTCCATAAGGCAAGTGCACCAGAACACCAAGGTAGTTTATCATAAAGAAGGATGTGTTAATATTAACAGGTACTGTATCAAGTGTTCTGTTCCTGTTCCCTTAGCCAAATAGACTTTCCTATAGGAAATAAAACTGAGGTTTTAGCCTTTGTTCATATTACACATCTCTCAGCTAATGCATTTTAATAATAATCTTTAATTTTTTGAGATGTAGGTTTCCTTCCTCTCTTTCCTACCCCCTCTTCTTTCTTTCTGTCTCTCTTTTAAAAGTTATTTATCACCATGATGAAATGTCTCCCTTTTATATTAAATATCAATAACTTAGGATACATAGTGACGGGTCTTAGTTAGGAGTGAGGATACTCTCGTATTTGTTCCTCCTTGGTCCATTCCCAATTAGTGTCAATTTTATTAGTCTAAAAAACATCCATTTCCTGAGTAGTTGATGAATTTCTCCAGAGAGAATTCAGTAATTTTCTTTTTTAGTCCTGAAATCTCATAGGTATAAATACAGCTAAAATATAAGATAATATAATATGGTACTGTGATATATAATGTTAAATATACTGTCGGCTACACTTTTCTTCCTAGGACTGAAACTAATGGAATCTCTGGAGGAATAAGAGTTCAGATTTGGTGCTGGTAAGGTGACTTACAGGAGGGGAGCACAGACGGGGTCTACTCACCAGAAAGATGGAGGCTCACCAGCAAGCCTCCTGCATGAAGCTTTGGCATTTCAGCCACCCGTCTGGAGAAGGGGAGAGGAAGAGTGAGGGTGAAGTCGATCACTGAGTTAGTTAGATCTCTTGTTGCTGGAAGCACATTTACTTAAAAGAGGACTGTTTTCTTTTGGATCATGATTTCAGAGCTTTCACCCCCTGACAGATTCACTTCTTTACCACATAGTCAGAGCTGCTTCTTACCTCCTGCCTATTAAATTTCTAAGAATCAAGAAGTTGTCAGTGAAAAAAACCTAGACCCCGAGGATACACTGTCAGTTAAGTTCTTCCTTCAGTTAGGCCTCAGTCCTAAAATTTCCAGCATATACAATATTTGTCCTTCTCACTAGGAGATCATTTTTCACCATGTGAGCCTGAAAGGGACACATTCACACTGAGATTGTTAGGGGACAGTTTCCTGAGTGCAGCCATCTCAGGAACAAGTTTCATCTTGCTGGCAGGGCCAAAACTGAGTTTCCAGGCCCCAGAACCAACGCCTATCCTGGTACTTGAGGTGTTTCATGTTTGTCTGTTAACTAGTGAGGGATTGATAGAGGGAAGATGCTCTTATCCCATTATCTAACTAAGGCACACAAGTCATAAATGTACTGTCTGTCTTGAATGAATTGACTACATGCTGCTCACCCACTCCTTTATTCCTTTATCATTCTAAATTCCAGACCAGAGTCCATAAGGGGACCTGATTGAAAAACTGGCTTAAGAACCATGAAACCAGGTGACCCATATAAAGTCCACATTAACTTCCTTGCTTAAACCTTCATGTCAAAATATGACTGGTTAATCCAACAGTCCACCCTGCTCACCCTTGCTTTGTATTCCAATCCTATAAAAATGAACAATCTCCCTTTGGGCCATGGTTCAGATATTGAACTGGCCACCTCCCTATGTACACAGAAAATACCTTTCCTTTTTAAGTTACTGTCTCTGAAATTACTTTGTTCAGCTTTCAACTTGAACCCAACAAACCCACAATAATTACTAATGGCAATCAGTCAGGCCTATACAATAGAATCTCCATAAAATCACAAAAGAACAGGGTTTTGTAGAGCATTTAAGTTAACTACATACTAGGAGGGTGGTACATCCCAACTCCCACATGGGACAAGGATCATGCCAGGGGCCTTTTCACATGGGACAAGGATCATGCCAGGGGCCTTTTCAGACATTGCCATTCATAGGTCTTTATCTGACCATTCATCTATATACTTCATTATGCTCTTTTAAAACTACTAATAAAGCTAAGGAATGTTTTACCTGGAGTTTCATGATCAACTCTAACAAGTTAATTCAACCTTAGTAGGACTGATGGGAATTGAGAGTTTTAGTCCATTCGTCAGAAATGCAGGCTACCTTATGCTTCTGATTGGTGTCTGATATGAGACTTTTCAGGCTATATAACTACAAAGGATAGCGATTGAGAAGGGGTTTCTAAGAACTGCTTCCTACTGGGACTTCCAACTGAGTGGTATATAGCCACCAACGGACTGATTACCCTGTATCTGTAAACCCTGATGATTGAGTGCTTAGAAATGTCCCCGGTCATAATGGACAACACATAAAAGCTGCACGCTGTTAAAGAAAATTCATTCAATGACAGTTTTAAAGCGCAGTCAGAGGAGACTCTATTCATCAAAATCACAATAGGTGTAAGAGCCAAAGCAATGGGATTTTGCAGAGCTTGTGCTCATCTCTGAATACAGCAAGAGCCAGGGGAAATCTGAAGCCAAGGAGCAGGGCCAGGGTCAATGGATGGAGTTGGTAAGATAACACTTCCAAAGTATTAGAGAACTGACTAGAACAATCTAGAAGAATTCCTATCTTGCTAAAGATAAACCCGAATGGTCTGCTATCACTTAGAGAAGTGGTTCTTAACCTGTGAGCCATGATGCCTTTGGGGGTTTGCATAGCGGATACCATGCATAGCAGATATTTACATTACAATTCATAACCGCAGCAAACATTACAGTCATGAAGTAGGAAAGAAACTAATTTTATTGTTGGGGGGGTCACCACAAGATGAGGAACTATATTAGAGGGTCACAGCATTAGTAAGGTTGAGAATCACTGATTTAGCGAAATGATGAAAGGTGAAGAACATGATCAGATATCAAGATTATTGGAAGAGGGGCAGATTGGAAAAAAGAGTGAGGAGAAAGAGGGAGGTTGTCTCAGTTAGGGTTTTACTTCTGTGAACAGACACCATGACCAAGGCAAGTCTTACAAAGGCATTTATTTGGGGCTGGCTTACAGGTTCAGAGATTCAGTCCATTATTATTAAGGCAGGAACATGGCAGCATCCAGGCAGATGTGGGACTGGAGGAGATGAGAGTTCCACCCCTTGTTCTGAAGCCAGCTAAGACAAGACTAGCTTCCAGAGAGCTAGGATGAGGGTCTTAAAGCCCATACCCACAGTGACACACTTCCTAAAACAAGGCCACACCTCCAAGTAGTGCCACTTCCTGGGTCAACCATATTCAAAACACCACAGAGGTCAGCAAGCCTGTTTCTTAAAGCTGGGTTCTATAAACAAGTCTACAGTTGGCCTCTGGGTAAAGGTTCTGACTAGAGTATGGGCTTGCACACTATCTATGTCTGTGCCAACTTGCTGGAGTATACTGTGTGCAGATATAATTGCCTTTGGTTTTGTGTCTGAAATGATTTTTTTAAATATAGAGGAAAATGGGAACCCAATGTGATCAAAGCAATGGGCACCATGTGGTAGACTAGAAATAAAGAAGGATGGGAAGTATTGTTTCTATGGCTACCACTTAGTTAACCCAGTATGGGTTGTCCAAATCTTTTGTAAGAAAACCATGTTCCCTAACTGCCCTGGGCACTTCAATGCCTGATGACAACAGGATGGTGGACTGAATGACACTGCTCATAAGACAGGGTGGGACCTGAAGAATATTGACTGCTTGTGTAGGAATCCTGGGTCTAGGAGAGTAGCTAAAGATAAGGAGCAGCATTTAAAAGAAATACATTTATCTAGAACAGGCTGCCTAGAGGGAACTCTATTCAGGAAGAAAACCAAGGGCAGAAGTCAGCCTGAACAGATCATGGGGCTCAAGGAGAGGGGAAAGGAAATTCATCCCACAGTGCAGGCCGATCCTGATCCAGCACAGGGAAGGGTCCCATTATGGTTTCAAGGTTGTCTCTCAAAGACTGTGTGGTAGAAACATTGGTCCTTCTGCCATGAAGCAGTGTTATGAAGTAGGACATTTAAGAAGTGATTCAGCCATGATTCGGCTCTTTTATCACACACAGATGAACGTTATTATCTCGAGAACAGTGACTTTCTAATGAAGGGAGTGTTCTCTTCCCTGGCCAGGCCAGGTTTGCTTGCTCTTCTGCCCTCCACTCGCTAATGCAGTAAAACTCTCCCTTTAGAAGCTGCTGGCTTGAAGATGGACTTCTCAGTCTCTGGAACAGTACAAGATACATTTCTTTTCTTTATAGATTACTCAGTTTTCACTCTTCTTGTATGATAACATTGTAAAGACTAGCAGAGGCCTGCATCCTAATCCAGCAGAGTCTCTTAATTGTTTTAATACAAATGGAGGCCCAAATGGCTATGGGACCACAGATCTCTAGTCTAGTTGTGGAGAGCTAGTGAGCATTTTTATGAAGCTAAAATCAAGCAAGCCTTCTAAGGGTATTTATATTTCATACTGTGCTCTTATGATTGCTCTTGCAAACACACAAAATACACTCTGAAGTACAGTTAGCAGGAAGGACTGGTTTAAATACCGATGATCTCCTCCAATAGGAGGCAGAGGTCTTGCCCTGTAATCATGAATAGTAGAAACTGGTGTCAGCTCTGACTTGTGAAGTGACACAGACTGATTAACTTTATGGCCTTTTAACTTGGAACAACAACAGTAACAAAAAGTGAAGTTGTGGCCCACTGTGACCATGTCTATATTTAATGTGCCTGCCTTCTCTTCTGAAGGCACAATAACTCTGACTTATCTAGTCAATAATAAAAAGGAATTGCAAAAATTTGAATTTTAGTATGGTATACTATTGACGGCATTGGCAATGTTTGTCTACTCATGTAAATAAGTATTTTGAGATAATACTGGTATATACCTGGCTGCAGGACAAAATGGATGTAACTAAACAACAGTTGGTTTCTGTATACATTTATTATAAGAAAAAATGGTAGTAGATCAAGGATAAAAAATAAGCAATTTAGTAGAATATGAAAAAGTATACAATGGCTTTGCATGACAAACCAGATGTTTCTTTAAATCTAGCTGTATCATACTCTGGCTTCTGTAATACCACGAAGTATGGCTCATACTGCTTCTCTTATTATAACCATTTGTGTTATTATAATCTGTGTGTGGTTGATCATACCTGCCATAGCACTTGGTAGGAAAAGGCAGGAGGACCAGGAGTTTAAGACCATCCCTAACCACATATCAAGTTCAAGGCCAGCTTGGGCAACATGAGACCATCTCATGAAACAAAACAAACAAATACACATACACACACACACACACACACACACACACACACACACACACAAAACAAAAACAAAATAGAAGCAAAAGCTATAAAGGTCTAGACATAAGATGATTTTGTAATAACATTTCTAAGGCAGAAGTATGGGATGGACAGTTACATAGTATATAAACCCACATACACAATATTACATTAGTAAGATTCAATGACTCATGTAAATAAGCATTTTGGTTATAATGGTATTGGTCACCAAGTATATTGGCTGATTCAACTAGACATGTATAAAACATGTTTGTATGTGTATATATAGATGTATACACAAATATCTCCACAAGCATATATATATATATATATATATATATATATATATATATATATAT
>NC_034604.1:35149017-35154072 GCF_900095145.1 Mus pahari
TGTGTGTGTGTGTGTGTGTGTGTGTGTGTGTATGTGTGTGTGTATGTATGTATGTATATGTATAAATACTCTTGTATTTCCACCTCCAGTTCTCAGCACAAAAATCTCAATGCCAGTGTAATTTCTAAGTGAAATTAGGGGAGTTCTAATGTTTTATCTCTGACTACAAGCGTTGCCACAGAGCTCCCAAGATAGTTGTAATGTTCTGGCTAGTGGATGCAGCTCCTGGGTGTGTACTGTCACTGAAATCCTAAGCCACGATCATAGATGTGGCCACTGAAGTGGGAATTTCTGGTTTTGTTGGAGACTCAGTTGTGTCATGTTTCTGGAAGCTGTCTTATGAGATGATGTTTTGCTGAAGCAGACATGAAAGAGGATGCTTTGCTGAGAACAGACACGTTTTTTCTGGAAGCTGCCTGGTGAAAGAGCATGTGATGTTTTGCTGGAGCTGAAGCATGAGAGGACAAGTGATGTCTGGAAAGAGTATAAGTATAACCCAACAGACAGTGGACAACGCTCTGGCATTGGTTCGCCTGGCTTTCTTTGCTGATCTTCACTTGTGACTTCATAGAAAGAAGTCCACCAAAGAACTTCTGGTGGTATTCCATCTGCTTTGTGGTTTCTTTTGGATTGATTCAGCTGCTGCTGATTCGTGTTTTGTGTTTTGCTAGTGGACTGGACTGCAGACAATGATGACTACTTCTAAATAGGTCCATGTCCCCCTTGTCCTTTAGCCATTTTCTTCCCCTCCCTTTGGTCAGTGGGCTATAAGGGAGGTTGAAGCACATTTAATAATTCTTATTAAAGTAAGTTTTGAACAATCTAAGCCTCCAGGCTCTGTACAACTTCTTTTCTCCAGAAAGAAGATAGTGGCCTCCATCAACCCATTTGATGAAACTTCTGTACAAAGCCCCATGTGGGTTTGAGATCATTGTGTCATTGGGCACATGGAGGTTCTGGGAGCATGGCACACCCAGGAAGGAAATGGAAGCTCTACCTCCCAGTACTCATTCCTTACCCTATGCCTGTCTTCCATCTGCACAGTCACTCACATTCTTTGCAATGTCCTTCATAGTCAGTGTGAGTGAAGTTAAGTGAGGTATTTCCTCTGAGTTCTGTTAGGACTGACACAGGGGAATGGGGGAAGCCTAGCACAGAGCCAGGCAGAAGCCCAGGTCACTGTTACCACTTGTGAGTTCCAAATAGAACAAATCTTGTGCAGTTGAGCTTGTCATCTGTGGGATATGACTCTAACTCCAGGTGGGCAGTGTGAGAACTAGGGTTAATGTTGCGGTACCCAGATGATGCCCACTAGGCAGTTGTTTGCTGTGTAGAGAACGTGTGCCATCACCACACGTTTTGTTGACTGAAGGAACCGTTTTCCTGTGAGTGGTGTTGGGGAGTACGGATTTTCTCTTGCCCGTACCTATCATACTTTCTACTGTTGTACATGACTTGGAAATTGCCTTACGTTGTATCACAAGGCTGGCTCTATACCTTTACTTGGAGATTATTGCTGTGATGGCCTATCTGAAAGGATTTCTAAGGTAAAGTTGGCTATATTACACATCAGTGCAGGAATCAGAAAACTATGTATTCTCCCCTTCTGTCCCGCCCCTGCCCTGCCAAGGCCAATCCTTTCCTTTTTTTTTTTTTTTTATGGAGTATGTTTACAGGGTAAAAATTTAAAAGAAAAAAAAATTTGGGATATTTTATTTATTTATATTTCAAGTGTTATCCCCTTTCCTGGTTTCTCCTCCGGAACCCTCCCCCCCATTCCATACATACATACCCCTGTTTCTGTGAGGGTGCTACCCCACCCACCCACCCACTCCTGCCTCCCTGCCCTGGCATTCCCCTATACTAGGGCTTTGAGCCTTCACTGGACTAAGGGTCTCTCCTCCCACTGATGCCTGACAAGGCCATTCTCTCCTACATATGTGGCTAGAGCCATGAGTCCCTCCATGTGTACTCTGGTCGGTGATTTAATCCCTGGGAGCTCTAGGGGATTTGATTGGGTGATATTGTTCTTCCTGTGGGGTTGCAAATCCCTTTAACTCATTCTCATTCAGTCCTTTCTCTAACTCCTATTGGGGACCATGTGCTCAGTCCAATGCCTGGCTGCAAACATCTGCCTCTGTATTTGTCAGGATCTGGCAAAGCCTGTCAGGGGACAGCTATATCACGTCCCTGTCAGCAAGCACTTAGTCACAAATAATATAAAATATCTTCCTGTGACTCTAACCAAGCAAGTAAAAGATCCATATGACAAGAACTTCAAGTCTCTGAAGAAAGAAATCGAAGATCTCAGAAGATGGAAAGATCTCCCATGTTCATGGATTGGCAGGATTAATATAGTAAAAATGGCCATCTTGCTGAAAGCTTACAGATTTAATGCAATCCCCATCAAAATTCCAACTCAATTCTTAAGAGTTAGAAAGAGCAATTTGCAAATCCAATTGGAATAACAAAACAAAACAAAACAAAACAAAACAGGATAGTGAAAACTATTCTCAACAATAAAAGAACTTCTGGGGAAATCACCATCTCTGACCTCAAGCTTTCCATTTTTTGTTGGTTTGGTTTTTTGTTTCTGTCAAAACTTTGGGAGCAAGGTTCCATATAGCCCAAGGTGAGCTAAAATATGCTATGAATCTGAGGCTGCCTTTGAACTTATGACTCTTCTGCTTTTGCCTCCTAAGTGCTGGGGGTCATAGGAATGCACCACCCCATTTAGCTCACCATTTGGTTTTGGAAGCAAAGTTTGAGTAGAACATGCCATACTAAGTTGTAGTTGTGAATAAGACTATATATTTCATGAAAGCAAATATCTTCAGCTATGTTCTAACACTATAATGAATGAATGATTGGGTCATCCAACTTATAAAGTAAAGTGATTTTGGTTTTTGCTTACAGTTTAGAGGTCCTATGATCAATTGAATCTATTACCTTAGGTTTGTGGCAGCACTCAACAGGGACATGTCACAGGGCAAAGATTACTAACCTTAGTACCAGAAGAGAAAGCAAGACCTACAATGTACTTCCCCTATCCCATCTAAACGCCTCCCCACTGGCCCTGTATCTTAAAGTTCCCATCACCTTCCCATAGCACCAAACTGAGGACCAAGGCTTTAAAGCACAAGCTTTTAAAGAACATTTCAGATCCAGATTTTCACATACACGGGCCCTTTGCAGACCCCTAAACCTGTGGATTTCACGTTGCACTTGGAACAAAATGAGTACTTCATGCTATCTCAAATATTTCCTTCTTTTACTAATGTGCTGTGTCCCTAGTATCCCTTAGGCGTAAACTCTCAGAAGAATGTGATGAGAAGTCCAATATCTGCTGGTCTGAAAATAAAGTGCAGTGGTGTGCCCTCTTCCAAGGGAGGAGTCATACCTTGCATATCACTACCCACATGCATTACCTTCTCTAAGAAAGGAATCCAGGAATTCATAGAATCCATAATTAGTGACCTTTTAGAGAGCATCCTTTGGTACGATCACACATAATTTTAATGACACTTGGAATCAAGATGATTCTTTCCTAGGTGTACTTGGGGGGAGAGGAAACAGGTAGAGCAGGTCAGAAGCTAGACCTTCACAGTCATTTCCCTCAACATAAACAAAGTGGAACCATAGCTTTAGAGTAGATCAACAGATCCTTAGATGAAGACATGCATAAATTGTATGGAACCACTAAACACCATGGCCATGGTCGTGATTCATTACAGTGTGAGAAATTTTAATGAAATTTTCTTTAGACAGTAGTCAAGTTGCTCAACTGTATGACTCACTTACCATTCTTCTATCAACTGGAGCTGAATCAAACATGCAGGCCCCATCACGTTTGGGAAATCTCGGGTGTTAATTTATCATTCCTCCCTTTAGAAGGCCTCCAGGGAGCAGGTAACATGTTGATGTATTACACACTCAATCTTGCCTAAGCAGTGTATGTGACATTGTCCTCCCTTCTGTTAGAAATGAGAATTGCTTCCTCACCACAAGTCAGCCTCTATGTCTTACTCATCTGCAATTTTAGATCACTTAGTGAACAAGAGATGCTGGAGTTTACAATGATAGTAATAAAAACTTCATGGGGATGCTATGCAAAAGCAGAAGAAAAGGTTCTGTCCAAAGAGGTCTATGAGAAATAGCTCCATGGCACAAAAGTACTGCAGTCTTTGAGGATCCAGAACACACTGCAGAGAATGGACGTGATTTATCTTGTTTCCCAGGCTGGCTGCATCCTCTGCTACTGTGATTAATTCATTTGAGGGGGACAGTTCTGGCATCTCACAGTGTGCCCTGACTCGTCATGTCCAAAGTAGAGGGCCTTCTTGCTGAAGAAGAAGATTTTAAAATATTGTGGTAAGAATGGTATTTTGGGTACAGCTTTGCTTTTGAGCTAGATTTTATATTAAAGGCTTATTTTTTCTATTGGTTCTTCAAGACAGCATTTCTCTGTATAGCCCTGGCTGTCCTGTACTCACTCTGTAGACCAGGCTGACCTCAAACACAGAGATCCACCTGTCACTCCCTCCTGAGTACTGAGATTAAAAGTGCCATCATGCTGGGCTTTTTAAAGGCATTTTTACATTGCAGATTTTCATAGACTACATGCATATGAAAATTTAAATGGTTTTTTACACATAAAAATACATGTGTTTCTAAAAATATACATGTTCTATATATAGTTTTTCTGGTGCTCTTACACTTCAATTTTAGTAGGACGATATGCTTTTTACATTTCTACATGCCTAATTTGTCACCTTTGTAACAGTTGTTTCCTTCCCAAAACTGGACTCCTGATTCTATTGGATAATTACTTCTTTCAATAATCTTCCAGGAAGAATGACAGATGATAAGTTTACATTTATTATGTGATTAATTTAGTCTGTCATGCAAGACATGCCCTAAACATTATTAGAAATACGTATGAGAGCCGGGCGTGGTGGTGCACGCCTTTAATCCCAGCACTCTGGAGGCAGAGGCAGGTGGATTTCTGAGTTCAAGGCCAGCCTGGTCTACAGAGTGAGTTCCAGGACAGCCAGG
>NC_034604.1:35154082-35156582 GCF_900095145.1 Mus pahari
AAAGAAAAGAAAAGAAAAGAAAGAAAGAAAGAAAGAAAGAAAGAAAGAAAGAAAGAAAGAAAGAAAGAAAGAAAGAAAGAAAGAAAGAAAAAGACATATGAGATAGGTTTTTGGTATTGAAAACTTTAAATAGAAGAGATGATAACTGGACATTTTCTGGATAACAAAGTTAAAATTGGCATTGGCATTGAGACCACTGACAAAGAAGTATCCAAGACAGAGCCGCCAGGCTAGGGGTAGCTTAGAAAGAAGGAGCCACACAGCCATTGTGGGTCACAGGCTACATCAGCTCCAGATAAAGGTCCCTGAGAAACGCTTGTGAGGAGTGACTTACCTTCCTTAGTTCCTGACCACATTATCAGGGCTATGTAACTTGCAGCCTACAGCAGTCTAGCTCATACACACCTGATAATCAAACCACCCCTTAGTAACAGAAGATTATTCTCAAAGCCATAACACTAAACCAAAGTTTTACTATGCTATCATGAACCAATCAATGAGTATTCATGAATTTGCATTGCATTTCTCATTACATAGAGAGAGTGACTATAACTGTGTCTGGTGCCATTCCCTTTAAGCTGTTTGCTCTTAACTAATCTGACTGCCCAAAGACCAAGTCACCTTTACAATGAACAGATGAATCAGCTAGCAGTCCTTTCCAGAAAACTCACAGTTTGTTAAGAACACAGACAATGATGAGACCAAACCAAAACAAGTCACAGTTGATTTGATATGGTATTATATATTTTATATACATATATAATATATAAAATATATATATAACTATAATAAATTATAATTATATAATTATATGTATATGTGTGTATAATGTATATATAATATATATGACATATATAACATGATATTAAATATAATGTATATTACACACAACATATATATACATATACAATGTATATGTGTATATATGTATATAACAAATATAATATAATATCAGGTTTTGTTAAAGTTTAAAAGCCATACAAACATTCATTCAAGAACTGAGATGCTACGCATGCTACACACACACAAGTTACATAAAAACCACGTAGGCTTCATATGAATTATGCAGCTGAATAGAATACAGCTACACTCTCTCTCACAGATGTACACATAACTATTAGATGGACACACGCAGCCTATTCTATAAATGCATAGAGAAACTATACAGCAATATAAACTCTGACTTCTCTGAAGTCACAGAAAGTGTCGGATGAAGCACATAAGAAGTCGTGAGAGGAGATTAGAGAGATCAGTAACTTAACCTTATAATGATAAGAAAACCACAGATTTCTATAGGTATAGTCCTATATAATATCATCTCAAATAAATTTTAGCACATATATCTGATGTATTAGTAAAAGAATCTTAAAATATTTGTAGTATCTTAATAATCCTAAAATATTTTTAGTAGTATTTTCTCTTTTGCTAACTTATAAAAGTAATATCAAATATGGAAAAGATTTATATACAATAATTTTCATACAGAATTATTCAGAATATAGAATATATAAAATTCTTTACAAACATAGTAGATTCTTATTATGAAATATTGAGCTATTAGAATTATTTGACATGTGTATATAAATATTCAGATTAAACAAGGAAAATTAAGAATGTATATATAATATATATAATAAATATATCTGCTTATCTAATCTGTCTCTGTGTATGATAATATATCAATCACATTTTTTAAAAAATTAAAAAATAAATTCAAGAAGAGGTAGGAGGACCAGGAGTTTAAGACCACCTCCAGCCACATATCAAGTTTGAGGCAAGCCTGGACAACATCAGACCATCTCATAAAACAAAACAATCAAATATGCACACACACACACATACACACACACACACACACACACAGAGAGAGAGAGAGAGAGAGAGAGAGAGACAGAGACAGAGACAGAGACAGAGACAGAAAGAGGCAGAGAGAGACAAAAATACAGAGAGACAGAGACAGACAGAGAGATGGTGAGAGGGAGAGCCACCTATACAGCATATATGTTTATAATCATTGGAAAGATTTTCTGTAATTTTTTCGGCTTTTTTTCTTTGCTTTTCTCTGCAGCTATGGTTCATGTGTATTTTTTAATTTACAATAATAGTCTAAACTAAATTTTCTAACTTTATGACACATAGACAAAAACATTCGATGTCAACTTCACTCACAAATATATGTTAAAACAACATGTAAATGTGGGTCTGGAGACATGACTTAAGATTTTAGAGTAATTCCTTACCTTCCATAAGATCCAAATTCATTCCCCTGCACCTATGTTGTGTGGCTTGCAACCTCCTGTAACTGCAGTTCCAGGGGCTATAGTGATCTCTTATGGTCTCTCTCTGTACTGGCAATTGTTAAATACACAGACCAATGCAAACAAATAAATAAATCTTAAGGGCAGTAATTAAGATATTTATCAGCTCAAGAAAAACAGAAAAGAAAAGGCTATATCTCTGGCTTGTAGCCTCTAGTCCAAGATGAATTATTTCAAGTTTG
>NC_034604.1:35161582-35163108 GCF_900095145.1 Mus pahari
CACCAGCCCTTCTCTGATAGTAGATGAGCATCATGGTTGAGTCTTGATTTCACCAAGCTTTGGTGGACTGTGGATCCTTTGGACACAAGTTTCTATTTCTTAATTTGCAGTGTGTTTCCTAGCATGGAAATGAGTCCCCAGAAGTATATGCATCTATCTTGGTTAATAGCATCCCTCCCTTAGGACTCCTCTGGAGGATCCTGGGAACATGCTTGTGGCTGGCGTAGATGGATGCGGAAAGGCAAGAGAGAACAACGGGGGCTGCTATCTACCTGGGAATATCTGTAGATTTCAGATCTCACAGCTAGCAGTTGCTTATCCTACCTCAGAGACCCAGCTCTCAGTGGTTGATCTCCTCCCAGGAACCAGCCAAAGGTATAGATTCTGTAGCTTACTGAGATCTCCTCTGGTGTGGGAAAGGAACATGTGGAGCTGAACTTTCCATGAGTTTCATCAATGTGGAAAACATTTGGCATGTGCTAGGGAAATAGGATTAAGTTACTTTTATCCTGTGTGGTTGCTGATTACCTAAGACCCAAATAGTAGAGTGGGTTCAGGGACTATGGCAACTTGGTTTTTTTATTTTTTATTTTTTTGGCATTGTGCCCTGTGGTGCAGCTCTAAGGGGGAATTTAGATGCTGTGGCCTCTACCACCAACTCTCTGAGACATTAAAGCTCATTTTGATTAATGTCCTGGTCTGTAATGGAAATGTTCTTTGGAGCACTGTAAGTACAGATTACTAGACAGGCTGTCTTCACCTGCATTTATAACAAGCTTTTCAGGAGACAGGGATGCTGGCCATCCTCTGTCAGGCTCTAATCTCCATTTTGAGTTCCCAGATCCTTTGACAATTGAAGTCTAGGACTCATTCAGTAATCTCACTGTCAGCAGAAACTAGTGAGTTACACTAGACACCCATTTGCTTACAAGGTGCCAAGGATCATTCATCCTGAAACTGGTGACTTCTTCAGGAAAGATTTCTGCTTTAAAGCTAGAGATCTTCGAATCTTCTCTCTCCAAGTCCACTTTTAGTTTCCAGGAAAAGGTGGACAGTTGGGAGTAGAGAGAACTTGGGAGTATGGCAAGTCAATGAGTGGAAAGCCAAGGTGGGAGGGGGATCCTAAGGAAGCTCTCAGGTAGGAATAGATTAAATGAGAGATGCAGGAGACAGGTATAAACCTATTTCCTCTAAGTTCTCAACAAGGTTACCTCAGAGAACCATTTGGTTTTGGAATTGCTTTTATGAGGAAATTCAAGGACAGTTCATCACATTCTATTACATAGGTTCCAGTCTATGAGTATAGCATAATATCATTAGGAATCATTTCATTGAAGTTTTTTTTTTCCAGTTGTGTTTGTAGGCACAATGTTATTGTGTACTATATAAATATTATCCTTGTATTATTTGGATGCTGATTTCTCTGCCCTCACATCTCCTTGCAATCCAGATGTGGCATTGTAACATTTGTTCTAAGAATCTCCTCTCTTGGACTGGTGAGAGATGGCTCAGCTGGTAAGAGCACC
>NC_034604.1:35163568-35172177 GCF_900095145.1 Mus pahari
GGAGAGGAGAGAAGAGAAGAGAAGAGAAGAGAAGAGAAGAGAAGAGAAGAGAAGAGAAGAGAAGAGAAGAGAAGAGAAGGAGAGGAGTCACCACGAAGAAGAGGTCCAGAGAGACACCATGAAAAACCATCTGAGGTAGAAAGAGGCAGATCAATACTAAAAATGCAATTATTGTGAGGATTTGGACTGAGAGGTAGCCAGATTAGCTTAGAGGAATAGGATAGGTTAATAACTGCTCAGCTACTGTGCTGTAAAATTTATTAAATAGGTCTTATAGTCTCAGTCTCATTCATTTGAGAGCTAGCTGGGGATAATGAAAAACTGCCACTTTGAAAATGCTTTAAAATGTGTTTGGTTCTATCATAGGTCTCTGAGGTATCCAGTCTCTGAGTCCTGGCCATCCAGGCAGTGTTAGGCTTGGCCTGCCTTTCATAGTGTGGGTCTCAAGTTGGACCAGTCATGGTAGGCCGCTCACAAAAGTTTTGTGCCACTTTTATCGTGCACATCGTGTGGGCAGGACAAATTTATAGGTCAAAGTGTTGGTGGCTAGATTGATAGCCCAGTTCCACCATTGGAAGCCTTGCCAGATTACAGAAGATGGCTGGTTCAGGATCTGTTTCCCCCATTACTGCAAGTCTTAGCTAGGTCACCCTCAGATTCTAGGGAGTATCCATTGCACTAGGTTCCCACATTGCCCTTAAAGTGACCCCCAATTCTAGTTATCTCACTAGGACTCTCTCCCCACAACCCCACTTTATCCCTCCTTTTACCATCCCTACCCACGCCCAGTCCACTTTTAATATCTACTCTAGTTCCCCTTTCCCAGGGAGATCTATGCACCCTGCCCTATTTGAACCTTTCTTGTTACCTAGCTTCTCTGGGTCTGTGGATTGTAGCATGATTATCCTTTCCGTAACAGCTAATATTCACTTAGAAGTAAGTACATACTATGTTTTCTTTTGTGGTCTGGGTTATGTTACTCGGGATGATTTTTTTCAAGTTCTATCCATTTGCCTACAAATCTCATGATGTCATTTTTTAACAGCTGAATGATATTCCATTGTGTAAATGTACCACATTTTCTTTATTCATTTTTTTGATTGGGGAACATCTAGGTTGTTTCTAGTTTCTGGCTATTGTGAATGAATCTGCTATGAACGTAGCTGACTAAGTGCCCTTGTGGAAATTTTATTCCCTGGGAGCATGCATAGAACCTTCCAACATTACGAAAGCCAGCCTGTAAGGCTGTTGTTTCTAGGTTAATACCATCTTGATTTCTCCATGTCCTATGACTCAAGTAAATGGTATCTTTAGCAGTAGGGTTTACCAGCAAGTTCCTGAGGTTAATCAAGAGCAGTGGTAATAGTGTGAAATGTCTGGCAGTGTGTATGGGACCCCACTGAATAACAGATAAAGGACATGTACCCCATACTTGGCACTCAGCTTTTTGTTTGATAATCTAATTATCTGGGAAATACATTGTTTTCCTATGACAGGATAACTCCATTTAAACTCTTTTAATATATGTGTTATATACTGTGTGTGTGTGTGTGTGTGTGTGTGTGTGTGTGTGTGTGTGTGTGTGTATTTTAGGAAGCATCTACAAAAATAGATTTCCATATGGCTTTTTTCAAAGGATTTTAGGATTATTTCTCCCCATACTCCCTCCCAGATCCTACACTTTCTCCACACCCATTATTTCAGCTTCCTTGTTCTGTTGGTCCCCTTCCCCACTTCTTTACACCTGTGTTGTATCACACCCCTGACATCTAACCCTATTTTCTCTAACTTCTACATAGGTATTCCAAGTTAAACATGCCTATCTAAAGTCTCGACACATATGGGAAAGAATATGTAACATTTGTCTTTTTTTAGAGCTGGAATAACTCACAAAGAATGATTATTTCTAATAGCATTTATTTGCTAGCAAATGTCATTGTTCTTTAAGATTGCATAATGTCCCATTGTGCAAATGTGCCACTTCTTTATCCAGTCATCATTTGATGGACATCTAGGCTGCTTCTGTCTCCTGGCTACTGTGAATACAGCAGCAATGAACAGGAAAAAGCAAGTATCTCTGTAGTAGAATATAGTTTCCATTGTCCCCTAGATGGTGGTTTCAGAAAATGTTCTTTGCTCTCTCTCTCTCTCTCTCTCTCTCTCTCTCTCTCTCTCTCTCTCTCTAAAACAGACAAGATTAAATTTTTCATTCCTTATGTATTCAACAAACTGTGTCTAGATATCAAAGAGGCCACAAAGATGAAGGGAAGATGAGCAGGGTACATAATTGTAGCAAATATAAGATCTGAGAGATTCAGAAACATTTGGTAACGGTGACATTTTGTTTTATTTAGCACTATCTAGCAGAACTTCTCAGACTTGATCCCCACTCCCTCTGAAGAAAGACAACGCAAAATTTCTTCCAAGCACTTATCCTCCAGCACAGCAACCTTCTTTCTCATAAGTCACCTAGGAACTTAGGAGTGCATGTGTCTGGAGATAGTTCAATTCCCCTTCCTGCCTCTGTTCCTCCTGCCATCCTCTGCCCGGACATCTCTTTCATCAAATGCTTAACCTTCATAGGGTTTTTTGACTCCCTGAGTCAAAGCAGTTTCTAACTACTGTTTATCATAACATGAGGGGAGCCCAACCCAGTGTATCTGAGGAATAAATAACTAATCTTCCAGAAGGTCAGGGACTGATGACATTTCTTGTGATTGATGTTGATAATCAGAGACAGAGGCAGCTGGATGATATAAGGCAAGCTCTCTCACCTGCCCTCCCCTCCATCATAAGCCTCAAGGACTTGTGAGAGGGAAGAACTAACATTCATCTTTATTGATGGGCCTGGCTAGTATCCATCTATTTTCATTGCCATATTGTGCTCCGTTGTATGAATATATCACAACTTACCATCCATGGTACTGTGAATGGAGTGTTTAGATTTATATAAATAATTAAAACATTGTGGTAGATGTTCCCATCCATTCCTTTAGTATGTATATACTTCACCACCCCTTTCCTTTCCTTCCCCTCCCTTTCCTCTGGCTCCTCTGGCTCCTCCAACCCTTCCTGCTGGTTAGCATTAATTGCCAACTTGACACCGCACCCTAGAATCGCCTAGGAAGAAAAGTCCTAATGAGGAGCTGTGTAAATTAGGTTGGCCTGTAGGGATTTCTATAGAGATATTGTCTTGACTGTTAATTGCTATAGGAAGTCCTGGCCCACTATGGCAACACCATTCTCAGGCTGGGCCCTAAACTGTGTAACCATAGAGAAGTCCCTGTGCGACCATAAGCAAGCAAAGGAAGATCCAGGCATTTATTCTCCACCTGCTCTTGACTGTGGGCATAATGCTGAAGTCTCTGCCTTGACCTCCCTGAAACAATGAACTGTAACCTGGAATTCTAAACAAAAGAAGCCCATTCTTCCCTGCATTGCTTTTTGCCAGAACATTTTAATCACACAGAAGAAATCGATTTAGAATATCATCTCTCGATGTCTTCCATCCTCCTCTTCCTCCTCTCTTGCTCTGCTTTGACAGGGCTGAAAAGTCTCACCCATACCAAGTGAACAGTGGATCACTGAGCTTCAGCCGTGGCCGGATGTGTTTGCATTTCTGTGGAGTATAGTTAAGGTTTTCATATAAAATGCAAGAATTATAGTTAAATGCGAATCCCCAGTAAACAATGATTAATTTATTACTATAAAGGTACCCCGAATATTGTATGAAGCATTCTTTTTTTTTTGGATTTATTTATTATATGTAAGTACACGGTAGCTGTCTTCAGACACTCCAGAAGAGGGAGTCAGATCTCCTTACAGATGGTTGTGAGCCACCATGTGTGGTTGCTGGGATTTGAACTCAGGACCTTGGGAAGAGCAGTCGGGTGCTCTTACCTGCTGAGCCATCTCACCAGCCCTGTATGAAGCATTCTTATACTAAAGATTCCTTATTAGACTCACTTAACATCCTAGATCTGACAAGACAACATGTAAATGTGAGAGTGGAAATTGCTGTATCTTTAACTTTATTGCTAACTGACTGTACTCAATTAAGCCTTCTCAAGTAGTATATGAGAACATTAGGGTTTTTTTCTTTATAAATGACATGTCCATATATATGTAGTTCTCCTCTTTTAGACTTTGTTCTGTTGGTGACTTACTCTATTCTGGTTTAATAATAATTACATAAAAATGTATCCTCCAGGCTAGGAGATTGCTTAGTGGGTACAATGCTTGTTGCATTTGCATGAGGTCTTGGATTGACATCCCTAGTATCCATGTAAAGGCCAGGCACAGTGACATGTATCTCTAACCCCAGGCTTAGTTAGATGGAGACAAACAGACCCCAGGAGTTTTCTGACCTGTTAGCCTAGTCAATGGCCAAGTGCCATGTTTTAGCAAGAGTCCTTGTCTCAAAAAATAAGGTGGAGAGCAATAGGAAATGCCCGACCTTGACTAATGGCTTCCACTTGCAAAATACATGTATGTGTGCACACTCTGGCACATACACACACACACACACACACACACACACACACACACAAACACATATATACACTACATCCACACCAATAGTAATAATAATAATAGTTACATCTTTAATTCTGATAAAGCCAGTTCTCCCATCTATATTATTTAGAAGTATTTCATCTATTCTTGGACTCTATAGTGGCCGAACAGATAGCATTTTAATTGATTATTATATCAAACTTACTGAGTAACTTGGAGGAAGTCCCATCATCGCAATATATCCTCTTCAATCCCTCAAGCCCTGTGTATAAATCTGCAGATGCAGCATTGCTTTAATAAGAGTATTTTATCCTTTAACATACATCACAGACATTTCACAGTTCCACTTTGGTATTTCCAACACTGTAAACATCTCTATTCCTGAGCCTATTGTCTCTTTCCCTTTGATCATGGGTCGGTTGGCATTTATTTATGTGTCTAAACATTTTCTAAGTTAAAAGATAGTGAAAGTGGATAACATCAGTCTCTAGGAAATGTCACATTCATTCTAACAGCCTGCCAATAAGGAGGCCCAAGGAGTTCAGGGTAGAGTTAAATGGATTCTTATGTTCCTATCCAGGAAGGCTTTGGAGCTGGCCACAGCAGCTTCCTAAGGCTTCTTCAAGCTTTGAAGATGAGCTGTCATGTTTTGAACCATGGGAGATTCTCCCGTGCTTTGCAGCCTGACTGCATGTTTGGGGTCCCTGTGGACCTCTCTGATCCTCACTTTGCAAGGTCATCTTACAAGGTCATCTTTCTGCCCAGCTTAGACACATCTGTAAACCTTTTCCGATAATCATGGGATTTGAAGAACTGCAATAAAGTCAGTTCGTCCGCATGCACCTCTGCAGGGTCTGTCTTAGATGCTTGGTGCGCTTGGCAGCTTTTCCAAAACTTTTAGGTGCTATTTGTTGCTGTAACATAGCAGTGGAATTGTAGGTTGACTCTTCTGTATCAGGAATGCTAGAGACAGTAGTGTTTCAGACTCCCGATTTTTCAGATTTTGCAATATTTTCATATACTTGATGAGATATCTTGGGTATAAGACCCAATCCTACAACAAAATTTCTTTATGCTTCATATCCACCTCATACATGGAGTCTAAAAGAGTTTTTCCTAGGATTCTTAGCGTGCCTATATGTTGTGACCTGTGACATGAGGTCAGGCATTGAATTATTCATTTATATGTTGTTGAGGATTTGGGAGCACTTCTATCAGGATATGCAGTCTGTGTTAGATGCGATCGGTCCAAGTCCAGTAACATTGCTCAATTTAGTTACTAACTCCAATAGTTTTTGAAAAGGGGGACATTTGAGAATTAAAGGAAATGCTAAAGAACTGCAAGAAAGTTAATGCCAGCCAAGGTTATAAAGCTCACTGGTTAAACAGATATTCTGAGTTTAAATCAAATGCTTAAACTTGCTAACTGTGTACTATCAGAAAGCTATAACTTTACTATATATTTGTTCCTTGTCACATTCCCATAAGGCACAGATAGTGATAGCATTCACCACTTAGGGGATATATATATATATATGATTTGATTGATATATATCAACCAAAATCAAATCATTACATGTGCAGGATTCAGAACAGTGCCCAACACATGAGAAGTATCCCCTAGATGACAGCTGTCTGTTCCCATCCCCCCTCTTCAGCATCTTTGCAGGCTACTCACACATTGAACTCCATGTTACAACCTTAACAGACAAAAGCATTTTCTCATTTCCAGAGGTAAGTCTGTGTACAGATTAGAACATGCATTTTTTTACCTTCCGATATCTCACTTTGCTTGTAGGGAAACTGCTGCAGTGACTCTGCATAGCCAGTGTCCCCTTCACGAAGAAGCATTCTGTGGGACGTGCATGTGTCAGCCTTACCTTCCCTTGCTAACCCCCTAACCGGGTCAGATAGCTGCAACCTACACTTGAAGGACCTCACACTACCTCTCCACAGAAGTTGCCACAAGGAAATAGAGATTTTTACCATTAATACCTAAATATTTTGAATGCTTGGATGTACAATGAATTTTAACCCTCATAAGGAAATGATGGGATGGCGTAGATGTGCCTGGTGTCAGAGAACAACCCCAGTGCTGTATCATGGGAAGCTACTGGAAGGTCAGGGAGGTTGGGAGACGTTCAGACAGTTTTCCTCCTTTAAGCTTCCTCTCTGCTTCTCTGTTCCCTGAGTATGGCGCAAACCTGAGAAGATGTGTCCAAACACAGCACGTTCTCTTACCGTCATGGATCTGAAACTGTAATGGCTGTTGACTTTCCCAAGTCCTGGAAAAAATGTGTGTGGCAGGTTTCCAGGATCAGGTGGGATGAATTCTTTGGATGAGTAGCTGACCTAGAAAAATTAATGTCAGCCACTCTCATTTCCAAGTCAAAATAAATAAAGCAGAGATCTAGAGTTGATAGCGTGCCATCTGCTTTTCCTAAAATAGGACAAAAACTCTTTCCTCTTTAGATGAATCAAGTGTGTTATCGTTGCTCCATCCCTCCCTGCTGGTATGGAATGGAAAGAGAAAATGTGAGCTGATTATATGGCAGAACAGCCAGCCAAAGAATCAATTATCTCATCACCTTTGTTTAGCTGGTGTTGGGAAGTCAGAATAACATCATCTGATGTTCAGAAGTGAGCCATGGCGCCATGTCACATGTCACATGTGCTACCTCTCTACGCCAGACCAGGAGTTGGGTAAGCCGACGCGGGCATCAATTCATTTATTTTATTATCATAAAAACCTTACAGAGTAGATAAAAGCCCTCTCATTGATGGGTAGAAATGACAAGGCAATAGGGTATCAGGGCTGATTTTCCTCAGGTGACATAACTTCAAAGGATGGGGCTTAGACTTGGATGTGAGGCTCCACATGAAAGGCATGAATAACAACCTAACTAGAGTTTGCTAAGTTCTTTACAACTAACTACCTGCATATATGGACAAGGGCTACATTGGTGATAATAGCCAAACCGTTATGTGATCAAATGCATGAGCTTAGAAGGATAAGAGTGGGAGGGGGAAGAGGAAAAGAGAGGTAGAAGAGGAAGATGAAGAGGGAGGGAGGGAGTGGAGGGAGGAAGTCTTTATCCTTCCTGTGGCTAGCACCATAGGTGACACAGATTTGAAAAGCAGCATTGACATTAATAAAGACAAGTCTATTTAAAAGTAGTATTAGGATGGAGAAAGAAAGAGATAGAGACAGAGAGACAGAGACAGAGACAGAGAGGGAGGATAAGAGGGAGAGGGAGAAGGGAGAGAGAGGAAGAAGGGAAGATGAAAGAGGGAAGGGAGGAAGCAAGTGACAGCATGTATTTCTGCTGCCAGAGCACAGCTTTGGTCCAGAGGACCTCACAGTTTCCACAGATAAGGAGATTATAATCCAATGAGCAGGGCACTGGGACCTGGCCTTTTTCATTTTTGTAAACATTGTAGCAGCTATCTCCCACTCACAGAGACTTTAGATAGGTTGAGTGTAATGCTGCGTACTTCATAGACATTACCTGGACCAGCATACCTAGGATATTAGAGTTATAATGCACATCACTTGGGTCACCAAACTACCTTACTCTTCTTAACCCCTGGCTCCGCATTTCTGTCAAATGCTGTGGGGAACCAAAAAGGGGGGCCCAGGGAGAAGAAGGGGAAGGGGAAGACCCAGACCCTACCAGAGTTCCACCTATACTCTGGTCTGTCAGGCATGGAAGAGCTGCTATCTACCTTCCACTCTTCCCCGGGTGGGCATCTAAGCCTCTGACCTACTCTTTGGGTGGTGGCAAGGGGCAGCCTTACCTGGGAGTCCTGGAGCTACTTTGCTAAAGCCACTGGGGTTATGGTAGAAATGGATGAGGGAAGAGAGGTTCCCAACACTGACGAGAGTGAGCGCAGCCTTGATGAGCAGAGACTGTCTATGGTTTTAGAGCTTTATTATGGAAAGGCAGAGAGAAAGAGAGAACAGGGTGAGAGAGAGAAAGAGAGAGAGAGAGAGAGAGAGAGAGAGAGAGAGAGAGAGAGAGAGAGAGAGAGAGAGAGAGAGAGAGAGAGAGAGAGAGACGAGGGTGAGAGAGAATTGTATATGCCTTGCAAAA
>NC_034604.1:35172260-35183445 GCF_900095145.1 Mus pahari
AAGAGGGAGAGAGGAGAGGAGAAGACAAAGAGAGAGGAGAGGGTGAGAGGGAGGGGTAAGAGGGAGACAAGTAAGAGAGCAAGCAGGGGCTGAACAGCCTTTTTATGGTCTTTACTGTTGCTAGGTAACTGGGGAGGAGTTTAGCCTGAAGTTCAGAAGCTTGGGCCATTGCCTACTTGACTTTTAGCCATGCTTCTCTTGGAGGGCAGTAACTTAGGCAGGGGCCAGAGTTCCAGGAGCATAAGGGAACGCCTACTGTGTCATGAAGGTGAATTATCACCATTTTCGGGGGTTCAGACCTCAGCTCAACTGGAGACCAGCCCGTCTTTGCATAGCCCAATTCCCTATAAAAGGCCACTAAATCTTTCTTGATGTTAGGTAAGGTCATGCTATGATCGAAAGAACAGAAGCGGGAGTCATGGGTCTCCCAGTGCTGGCGTGGCTTTCTACCATTGGCAGCATCCCTGTGAAGGCAGTCGTTGTCATTCTTCACTGTGGAGCTCAGGTTGACCTGAGACTTTGATCCTATTGGATATCTGACTCCAGGCTTCCCCTCCCACCTTAAAAAATAAATCCCAATTTGCTGTGTTAGAAAGTTAAATCATGACCACTGCCATCCAGGACCACCACAGACATAAACTCTCCCAAGTCCTAAAACAGGAAAAAGCAAAAAATAGCACCTTCTCCTACTCATATCCCAAGTTCTGACTTTATCAGGGAGAGTATTTCAATCTGTTCCAACATTTGTACTGAATTAAGCTATTACAACCCATTAGACTATATCTTTGTTTAATTCCAAATATTGTCAGAGAAAGATTCTTTCCATATTAAGAAGTATTTTTTTTTTCATAAAAATTGTATGTACTGTCATGAAGTGCAGCTGGAGTTTATTTGCATACTATCGGGTTTCTCCGAGTTAAGCGCAATAATTAGATACTGCTGTCATGAGAGTCTGTAGCTATGCCAAGCATGTTTCCAGAATGCCATTGCCATCCTCAACTTCTTAGCTTCTCTAAAGATGCTCCATGGATTTCCCCTTGGTGCCAGTGTCAAATGCTATGGAAAAAATGTAATTATTCTCCAGACTCAGGGAAAAGATCTACGTTTAGATACAGTGAAAGTGTTCGGAAATCCATGTGTTGAAGCCACTGAGGTGATTTGCCTGGAGAAAGGGGAAGCTTGGTGCCTTCCTTGTCTTCTCAGTCAGTCCTGAGATGTTGAGATATTAGGGTTAGGGCCTATGAACCCCCTCCCCTTTCCTGTTACCTCCGACTCTTTTAGTGATGTCAAAACAATTCCCCAGTTTTCTGAGCTTTCGTGCATGTCTCTTAGAGATGACCATATTGATCACAGATTGATTAAGGGTCTTGATATAGTCTCACCTATACAGGGCAGCTAGTAAATATTTTTCCCTTTAAGGGTCGCAGGTTTCTGTAGCTATTCTTCCAATGTTCTTTAACATAAAAGGCACAATATCAATATATTAATGAATCTGAATTGTGCTTCGTTGAGAATTTATTTTCAAGAGGAAGTAGTTGGCTAGATGTGGCTTATGGTTCCACAGCTTCTTTCCTTTTCTATATGTGATCACGTAAAGTATATCATTTGTGGATTTTTAAATAATTCATTCATTCACTATTTATTGAAGGCCGTTATTCCAGGCTGTTATTAGGTATTTTTGTGTCTATGTCAAGACAAACTATTTCAAAGGAGGAAAGGTTCGTTGTGACCCATGGTTTCTGGGATTTCTGACCATGGTTAGCTGCTTCTGTTGATTCTGAGCCATGCAGAGGTAGAACTTCACTGTAGAAGAGTGTGTTGGAGCAAAGTTGTTTACCTTGTGGCAGCCAGAAAGTTAAAAGAGGAGAGGGGACATAGTCAAGATACCCGTCAAAGACATGCCCCAGTATCCCACTTAATACAACTGGGCACCAACTCCTAAAGGCTACACCTCCTCCCAGAATAGCACCATCACCTGGGGACCAAGTCTTCAACAGAGACCCTGGGGAGGACATTTCACAGTAAGATCATTATAGACAGACTCTGTGCAGGAGACTAGAGATGGTTCTGCAGTCCAGACAGGGAAGGGCTTGCTCCCTGGAACTCAATATTTCAACAAAAATATGATGGAGAACTAAGGAACACTGAATACATTAAATACAACATATGATACAAAATGACTAGTGTCTTAGTTATGGTTTTAATGATTTGAAGAGACACTAAGTCAAAGGTCACTCTTATAAAGGATAACATTCAATTGGGGCTGACTTGCAGGATCAGAGGTTTAGTCCATTACCATGTTAGGAAGCATGACAGTGTCCAAGCAGGCATGGTGCTGGAGGAGCTGAGAGTGTTACCTCTTGTTCTGAAGGCAAACAGGAGAAGAACAGCTCCCATGTGGCTAGGAGGAGGGTTTCAAAGCCCACCTCCACAATGACATACTTCTTTCAACAAGGGCATACCCCCTAATAGTGCCTCTTTCTGAGCCAAGCATATTCAAACCACCACACCTAGGATTGGTTATTACTTGAGATTTGAGTCCACAAAGGCAACAAAATAGAAAAGCTGTGCATCTCTATGGGCTGATGTTTTCTCAAACATCTTTATTATGTCACCCCAAGTCATACTGCTAACCCTAATTTTCATAGAAGGAGAAGCCACAGCCCAGAGACTCAGGGAGGCAAGATAACTAAGATTCGTTGCCAGTAATTACACAGCTGAGATTCAAATCCCAGTTAGGATCCAGATCTGCTTGTTCTCAAGGTCCAAGGGTTATCAACCTCTCTCAGTATCCAATGTCTTTTCTAAGGCATTGCTTCTTTTAGGTGCTAATGATACATTTAAAAAATCATGATTTGACAAAACAACCCTGAGATTCCACCTCACACCAGTAAGAATGGCTAAGATTAAAAATTCAGGTGACAGCAGATGCTGGCGAGGATGTGGAGAAAGAGGAATACTCCCCCATTGCTGGTGGGATTGCAAGCTGGTACAACCACTCTGAAAATCAGTTTAGCAGTTCCTCAGAAAATTGGACATAGTACTACCAGAAGATCCAGCAATACCTCTCCTGGGCATATACTCAGAATACGTTCCAACTTGTAATAAGGACACATGCTCCACTATGTTCATAGCAGCCTTATTTATAATAGCCAGAAGCTGGAAAGAACACAGATGTCCCTCAACAGAGGAATAGATACAGAAAATGTGGTACATTTTTACAATGGAGTACTACTCAGCTATTAAAAACAATGAATTTATGAAATTCTTAGGCAAATGGATGGATCTGGAGGATATCATCCTGAGTGAGGTAACCCAATCACAAAAGAACACACATGATATGCACTCACTGATAAGTGGATATTAGCCCAGAAACTTAGACTACCCAAGATACAACTTGCAAAACACATGAAACTCAAGAAGAGAGAAGAACAAAGAGTGGATACTTCGTTTCTTCTTAGAAGAGGGAAGGAAATACCCATGGAAGGAGTTAGAGACAAAGTTCGGAGCTGAGACTGAAGGAAGGACCATCCAGAGACTGCCCCACCCGGGGATCCATCTCATAAACCACCACCAAATGCAGACACTATTGCAGATGCCAGCAAGATTTTGCTGACAGGACACTGATATGGCTGTCTCCTGTGAGGTTATGCCAGTGCCTGGCAAATACAGAAGTGGATGCTCACATTCACCTATTAGATGGAACACAGGGCCCCAAATGAAGCAGCTGGAGAAAGTACCCAAGGAGCTGAAGGGGTGTGCAACCCTACAGGAGGAACAACAACATGAACTAACCAGTACCTCCAGAGCTTGTGTCTCTGGGAAGTGGGGGTAGGGGGAGGGTATAGGAGACTTTCAGAGAGGAAACTAGGAGAGGAGATAGCATTTGAAATGTAAATAAAGAAAATATCTAATAAAAAAAAAAAGAAAAGTCATGATTTGAAAGAAAAAGACAGGTCCTTCATTCATACTCAAGCCTCATTAATACTTTTGACAAATATTTACTGATTATCTACTATGCGCCAAACATGATAGAAATATGATAGTGAGCTGGACAGGTAAGGTTCTTGAAGGGAAGAGTTCTGACAAGTGTTGAACTAGGCTTCTGCTGAATGTGGCAGGAGCTGTGTAAACACCACTATCACGGGTGACTTTGTCATGAACGGGTGGGCTTATAGAATACAGAAAATCTAACAGTGACTTCTTGCAAGTATTTATGGCCTGGTCCTGAATCAGCACTAGGCCACCTACTCCCAATGTGTACAGTCTGATGGAGACATGGTGAACAGAGCACTTGAATGTAGAACGAGAAAGAACAGTAGTGGGAAAAGAGGGGAAGAGCTGACAAGGTGGTAAAGGAAAGATGTAGGAGGCAGGGTAGTTTGGGGTAATGAATTAGTTAAAACAAACCAAAAGGAAAAAAAAAAAGCATTTAACTCAGACATAAAAACATTGTGATACACCATGAATGTTTGGAAATGTTTGTATTTTAATAGGTAGAAGCCTTTTATACTCGGTAATACATTGCCAATGGTTTTTGCGTATCTACCTCGGGAGTTATCTACCTTGTTTTTTAATGACTAGATCTGGCTCTCGAGGGCAGTGAGCACAGGTATGTTCCTGTCTCCATGGCCCTCATGAGAGGATTACAAAAGTGTGTCACCAGCACCTGGCCTGGCTTTTTCTGTGGGCGCTGGAGTTAGAACTTGCGTCCTTAAACTGTATAGCAAGCACTTCCCTATGAGCTCTCTTACATCCTGAGGCTCCAGTTACTTCATCTATTCTTTCAGTGCTTTACTTTTCAAAAGGAGCTCTGGGCTTTAGCCTCATTCTGGATACTAATGTTTGCTGCCACCATAGGCTCATGACTCGGTTCTTGATTTTTCTTGTTGTTGTTTGTTTGTTTGTTTGTTTGTTTCATGTTTTGACTCTTATGCCATAAGATGTTAATGAATGTTCAGACACAGATTATTATTTATATGAAGGCTCCTTCCTGTTACCTCTGTAGCGCCTCTCAGAGAATAGGCACACGTGAAGAACTGGAATTTTGACAGATTTACTATAGGCTACTTCATTTTTCAAACTCTACAACATAGAAAAAAAAAAACTTGGTTTAGATTTAAAATGCAGCTGGCCCATATACATATAAGGCATATATTAAAACCCACAGCATTTAAGAACCAAGATGGGACAGGAATGCCAACATTATGTGGATTCCTTTGAAAATGTCATCAACTCGAAAATATCTAGCAGACTCAGGCAAATGCTGGGATTCATATGACTTTACTTTTCCAGAGACATCCATAGGCTTCTGCTCAGTTCTGACACCGGTTGACTGTAAGTGAGACAACACAGGGACCCGTTCACACATCAGCTACGAGCATTGTTTGGAAAATGCTGTCCAGAACGTTGATGACCAACACGTGTGTTGTCATCCCCACACTCCCAGAGCTTTAATTCCTGCTCTTGTCAGAATCTGGGACCTATTTCAGTTCTGTGGAGATCATGGGGCTCACTGGTTCCTTCCGCAGAGCTCTTGCAGGCTGACTCCTGCCACTCAGTTCCTTTGCTTATTCTCAGGGTACCTGTGTGGGAAGGCACCTCAGGTTGTCCCAAAACATAGCATAAAGATCTTGATGCAAGACTAACTTCATTAGTAAGTGATGCTTGCCTCCCAGAAATTGAGTGTGTGATTTAATAAAAGGATCCTACCCCTTAGGATCCGAGCTGGGAAAGATAGATATGCAGGCTTTGTGTTACATGCTCCTTCCAAACATCCATGTTGACTTCATTGGCAATACCTTCCTCCACTCAAGTTCACAAGCAGCCCCCAGCAGTCTTGAGGGGGGGAGAGTAATGTGGAAGGCCATGTTTGAATTGTAGATCAGACAGCTCTAGTGACTCATAGTCTCCACTAGTACTTGGCACAGTTTACCAGAGAATGACCAAGCTCCACCTCACTGTGTTCTTTGTAAAACAAAATCCACATCAAACCCACACAGGACGGCAGGTTGTGTGAGGCACTGCCAGCCATCCTAACGGCATTTTCTACTTGATTGGCTGATAGGTAACAGCAAGTACCAATCTCCTCAGAAAGTTCTGGAGCCTAGGACAAAGAGGATATTGTTCATGCTACTGTGAAGGAGGTAGCATCTATTTCATTGCCCCAGACTGTCCCTCTGCCTCAATATAAGCTCACTTTAGATCTTCTAAATCCTTTAAAAAAGTTCCCAGTTTGTATTTTGATGCAAATTTCTCCAATCTTCAAAGATTCACAACTAATTTATGTTTTTTTTTGTTACTTAAAATGATGAATGAGGCACACCTCTGGGTTGAAACCTCACATACCTGGATTAGAATTTTGATACCTCTGGTATTGACAACCTGCAAGTTCAGAGATCTTGTCCACATTAAAAATGCTCTGAATTACTCCTTTGACTACACAGAATCTTTTTTATATTTGACTTGATTTTTATATTCACCAAAGTACATGTATTTATAGGTGTACAGTTTCATAAGTCGAGTGTATAACTAGAAGTCAATTCCAGAAACAAAAATTATTTCCAAAGCCCCAGTCCATTATTACCCATATGCAGAAGAATAACCTATAAACTTTCCTCTTATCTTTTTTTTTCTTGTTAGATCAAATTAATGAGTCGAATGATCCTACACATTGTATGAACTAGTTGCAAAAATACAAGTTGTTCGCTGTAAAATAAACCAAATCATTGTATACATAAAATATCATCATGCTAGAATCCTGGTATACTATTTCAGACAATTCATCTTCTGAATTTGATGTAACAGCTTTGCCCAAGGTTTCATTCACTTTTTCCATTCAAAGCAAGGAAAAACTTTGACTTTGTAGCCTTTGGTACTGAACCCTAGAATTAGAGTAAAATGCTCCTGAAACTCGCCTATAGATAAGACCCAAAGTTTTTCAGTCCCTCTGAAGTGAATGTCCGGATAATGCTGCATTTTTCATAAAACAGACCATAAGTATGAAGCATAGGCCTTTTCTTCAATGGAAGTATTTATTTTATCAAGTTTATGAGAGTCTTTCTACAAGCCCCACTGCACTGTGGTTTTTTTTCCATATGTTTTTCCTTTCTTTCTTCGCAGTCACCCTGCAGTTTAAATTTTGGGGTTCTTAACATTGCTATTTTGAAAGCAACCTGAATCTGGCATCATTTTTGCTTACATATGTGTGTGAAATAACCTGGGAAGGACATTATGGCATATTTGGAACTGGATGCCAACAGCAAAGATAGGTTTTTGTGGTGTTTTCTCAAAACCCATGCCAGCATATTGATGGCAACCGTCCTGGTGACCTGCTCCAGCTGTCGTCCATGTTCCTTTCCTGACTCAAGCTGCAGGACATCTGGCTTAGCAGCCCTCCTCTCAGAGATCCATGCAAGCTGTGTAGCAAAGAAACAAGCAGTCTAGGGGGAAGAAATGAACCATGCACGCATGCGTACATGCATGCAATATGGGCCTGTGTTTCAGCATATGTATTTATTTTACCTGGAACACTGCCCCGATTTTATAAAACACTCCTTACAGTTTCACTCTGATCAACGACCCAGTGCGCATTTTTGAAACATAGAGATGCTACGTCCTTCATGTGTCAGAGGCAGTCTGCTTTCTCATTGGCAAGGTGAGAAGACGAAAACAGGACTTCTCACTCAGTGCTAGAGGTAACTGAAATAGTGATAGAACATTCTGGAAGTTACTAGATCCTATCTGAGCTGGGCAGAATCCCTCACCACCTCCCCTGGCTTTCCATCTCTACTGGACTAAAGGAATTTTGCTGTTGGAAAAAGCTGTAAGTCTATCTTGAACTGGGACATTGTTGGCTAGGTCTAGTATAATGACTTGAGCCTTTGAGAATAGAGGAGTGGGGCTATAGAGATGGCTCAGGGGTTAAGGGTACTGTTGCTCTTCCGGAGGACTTCAATTCAAATCCCAGCACCCACATGGCAGCTCACAACAGTCTGTAACTCCAGTTCGAGGGGGATCTGACAGCCTTACACGAACATACATGTAGGGAAAACACCAATGCGAATTTAAAAAAATCTTTTTAAAAAAGTGTAAGGCAGATTGGTGAGCCATCATGAGAAAGTTTCAACCTTAAGGAATGCCATAGCCAACATCCACCAGGAAATATGACCTGATAGCGGTGTAGAAATGAATTTCTGCCAGCCATGAACCAGAGCCAGGAAACACTTGATCTGATTTTTAGATGGGACACAACTCTGCCCACATCTTCTCTTTAACCTTTGGAAGATTCAAGCAACCAACTCCATTCAAGTTGTAATCTTTAGAACTGCAACATCAATAATGAGCATTATTTGAAGTGATCAGTTCTGCTCTAGTTTGTCATTTCAGCAATCAGAAATCTAACAGAAAGTTCCTCAAAAACAATTGTCCATACTCTTTGATTCAGTTATTCCTGGTCTAGGAATTGAGAAACTAGTTATTATATGCAAAATGTTTGTCTTAGCAACATCAAAAACAATCTAAGAAGTGTCAGAAAATTAGTTAAATTAGAGTGGAGTCATGAAATAAATTGTTGTTCAGTTACTAGGGTTCATGTGTTGGGAGCACTTAGCCTTCAAAGAATGTTCATAGTGTCACAGAATACAAGATCAAACCTGGGCCTTGGATATGGAGAAAAGATGCTTAAAAGCAAAGGAAGAGGAAAAAGACATCAAATTATGTTAATCCTCAGACAGCTGTCTGATGCCTCTGGTTCCACAAAGGAATGTTGGCTTTCTTACCGTTTCCCTCCTTGGACTTTTCTTTTGACTCTGCTTTCAACAGCATGCTACAACACATTTTGTCATATATGCAACATCTGGGAGAAGGGAAGACCTTTCAAAAAGAATTTTGGCTGAAGGAAATTCCCTGGAGTTATGATGACATGCTGAGTAGCCATCACTCATCTGTGACGGTTTAGCATTTTGCCACATCTGAGAAGAAAAGCAGAGGGGACCCTGAGAGTTACAGGCTAACCTAGGGTTAGATTACTTGATGCCAAGACATCTCGATTAAGATGAAAACATATTCAATCATTCATCCAGATTCTCTAACGTGCCCAGATGTTTGACATCTCGTATGCACAGCATATGGTGGTGCTAACTGGATAATATAAAAATCATCATACTCCTTGGTCATTAAGCTTTTTAAAATTATCATCTGCTTATATGCTAGCCATACAGAATGGATTGATTCGTAAGCTGTTGTCTTTCCCCTTATGGAATTCACTAACAGATAACATGTCCGCTAACCAGAAGACTACAGGAACGTGTGATGAATGCATAACAAATTATGATGTTCTCCCTGCAGGGAAGAGAGCAATCAAGTAAGCCATGGTTTACAAATGCCAATCCCGCAGTTTTGTGTGAGTTAGAATAATGGATCCCATTATTCCAAGAAAACACAGACCTACATCAGAACACAAAGTAGGGTGAGCACAGAGAATAGGCTTAGATTTTTCAAAACCTACATTAATAAGGGTTCTCAAATGCTTCAACCACCCCCTTTCCCTGACTTCTAGCCCACTGTCTAAAAGTATGGGAGAAAAGATGGTAAATAGGGGGGCTGGAGAGATGGCTTGGCGGTTAAGAGCACTGGCTGCTCTTCCAGAGGTCTTGAGTTCAATTCCCAGTACTCCCATGGTGGCTCACATAATCTATAATGGGATCCTATGTTCTCTTCTGGCATGATGCAGAAAGATGGCAAATAGGACAAGGAGATTTGAACCTGTTTAGAAGTAGTTCTTTGGGGGCAATTCCAATTTCTGTTGTCAGGATACCAGCAGTCCTGCTCAGTAGTGTCAAGAAACATGAATCAGCAGTGGTGTCATGATCCAACAGAACCATCCAGGCCTCTGTCAAATCAGCAGAAGTCGGGAGGAGCAACCAGAACCCGCTGGGATGCTAGAAGTTCTCTGCCATGCCTCTCTCAAGGAAGTGAAGACCAGCAAAGATGTGAGACCAACAAAGCATTGTAAGGCTAGCTTTGCAAGCATGCAGTCACTGTCCATTGGCTCCTATGTATACTCTCTCACAGTGGTCTTGTCTCAGCAAAACACCTCGTGAGTCTACCTAACCGAGACACCACTTGAGTCTGAATCTCGAGACACAACCAGAAACTTCCGATTCAACAGAGTACCTAGACATCCTTGTGAAAGGCGAGTCTGAACACCTGCACAGGAACACGTTGATTAAGGCACATTTCCTCATGGTCACAAAAAAAGCTGCTGCAATTCCATGCATCATGCATTCACACAGCTATTGCTAGACTGGAAGAGTGTCAGCTTTGACCGAAGCGGAGAAACCTTTCCCAAATAGCCTCCAGAGAACTTGCTTACCCTCCTCTTCTTTCTTCCCTCCCTCCCTCCTTCCTCTATTCCTTCTTGTTTTTCTGAAACAGGGCTTGTTATGAATCTTAGGCTGGTCTTACACTTGCAATGCTCCTGCCTCAGCCTCCAACTGCTGAGATTTACAGGCATGTGCCACGAGGCCTGGCACCTTTTACCTTTCACTGGCCTCAACCAGGTGATCTGCTTATTGTAAGTGAATCTTTACTTATAGAGAAGAGTTGGGACTGTTAAAGCCATGTAGAATTTTAGTGAAGCTGAATCTTTGGTTAGAGAGAAGAACGGACTGGCTTTGGGGCTGAAAGTAGCCATTTAGTCATTGGTTGCAAAAAGTAACCAAAGTGCTGCATAGACCAGAAGGAAGAAAGATAATTGGTTCTTTTAACCTCTTAATTGCTTGATTTGGGAATTTTTACTTGATAGAAGTATTTCTCAAATTTAAAATCATATCTACTTAGGAGGCTAAGGCAGGAGGAACCTGAGTTCAAGTCCTGCCTTGGCTACAAAGGGACTTCAAGTCCTGTCTTGTACTGAAAAGCTTGATTTAATGTGGCTACACAGGTCCTCAACAGAATTCAAGAAAAATAAATCCCCTGCCCCTCCCCCCACCTCCCCTCTCTCTCTCTCTCTCTCTCTCTCTCTCTCTCTCTCTCTCTCTCTCTCTCTCTCTCTCTCTCTCTCCCTCTGTGTCTCTCTTAATTCTCAAAAAAGACACAGGACCTTCTTGCCTCTCAACCAATCAGATCCATCATAAAGGTAGGAGCACTGAGTGAAGCCTTTTGTCCTATTCCTGGTGGGGAG
>NC_034604.1:35183990-35193023 GCF_900095145.1 Mus pahari
AAAAATTAAAAAAAAAAAGAAATTATCTTTATTAAAACATGAAGTAACCATGACATCATTTTTCAAATATTATAATACAATAGTCCTTTGTCCAGTAGTATAACTAATCCTACAATACTTTTATCTACATGTATTAAAGGATGATATTTGGCAACATATTTTTGGGACACCTCCCTGCCCTGCTGTCTCCCTCCTCTATAAAGCCTTGCTTACTTCCTCTGTTCTAGTGCCCCTGATTCATCGTTCTTCTAAAATTCAGTTTCAACCCAGGAAACTGGTAAATCATTATTAAAATTATTTTAAAAACTACAACATTTTTCTACATTACAGAATGATTTGATTTCAGAAAAAAAAATAAAACACATATGGATTAGCTATAGATCCAATAAACTAAGACTGGCAGAGAAGTCCCTTGGAGTAATTAAGGCATCTACAAAAATCATATCCAATCTCAAACTGTAAGAAAGTGACTGTTTTTCTTTTAAGGCAGAAAAAGGAATGCAAGGGTATCTCTCTGCACCGTGTGTGTGTGTGTGTGTGTGTGTGTGTGTGTGTGTGTGTGTGTGTGGCATTAGATAGAGAGTGTACCTGGGAAGGGCAATTAGGTAAGTGAGATGTAAAAATCATGCAGTGTGGAAAGGAGAAGCCACATTATCTGTTTTCCTGGGTAATACGCGTATACAGAAAGTGCTAAGTAACCACGAAAAGTCACTAGAACTAACAACGAAAGTTAGCGTTAGTTCACAACTGTCTTACATAGGCTAGAAGTGAGCAATTCCAACGTGAAACTAAAAAGGAATTGCCCCATGCTCTGGCAAAAGGAACGGTATGCCCCATAATAAATTTAACAAAGAAGAAACAGGACTTGTCCACACAAAAACTACAAATACAGTTCCTGTAAATTGTAAAAGATCTGAGCAATCCAGGAGGAATCAATATTCCATGCCCGAAGTTTGGGATAACACATTTAAGACAGGAATAATTACTACATCAAAGTTTTAACATAATCCCTTTAAAACTTTTCAGATATTGATAAGCTGTCCCTTAAGTTCATATGGAAATGCATGGGAGCTAGAATAATAAATCTAACCTTGAGATTTTGGAGTAGGAGAACAAAATTAGAGGAGTTTCATGCACAACTACAGTAATAAGGATGTTTAGTGCTGGCCTAGGACTAGGCAGAGAAGTCTATGACAATGTTATTGACGTGACAGGATCTAGGATCACCTAGGAGACAAGCCTTTGAGCATGTCTGTGAGGCATTAGCTAGATTAGGTTAAGTAAGGTGGGATGGATTCCCCTAAGAGTGATCAGGGCCATTCCTGGGGCTTGGGTCTCCGACTGCATGACGAAAAGGAAGTTGAATGAGCACAGCCTTATCTCTCTGCTTCCTGACTATGAAGGCGATACAGCCAGCTGCACCAAGTTTCTGACTCCAAGACATTTCCAAGACTGAGCTCTCAAGCTGGGAGCTAAAACAAACTCCTCACCTAAGGTTGCCTTCCTAGAGAATTTTAGCAGAGTCAGTCTCTGAGACAGATTTTATCGATTAACTATAGTTGAAATGCCAGATATAAACCTTCACGTTAATGCTCATCTGAGTTTTGGCAAAGATGCCAGACAATACAATGAGGAAAAATAATTTTACAACACATATAGCAAGGACAACTGATAACTTATGAAAATGAATTTAGATCTTTATCTCACATAAAACAAAATTAGCTAAAATATACATCATATACATAACTAAAATCCAAACTCTTACAATAATAGATTTATCTCTTTTAAGAAATGCTGTTGTTATTCATACAGTGTATATGAGGGTGGGGTCTGGGTGTCCATCCACAGAGACCAGGAATTATAGGCAGCTTTGAGCTGCTAAAGGTGGGTGCTGAGAACTGAACTAGGGTCCTCTGAAAGAGCAACAAATGCCCTTTACCTCTGATACATGTCCTCATCCCCAGTGCAAAACTTTTATGCCCTAAAATTAATCAAATGTTTCTTAGATACAACACTAAAAGTACAAGTGGAAAAGAAGCAAAAAGAATTTTGTCGAAATTGACAACTGGAGAACAACAAAGGCTGGCAATAAGTGGAAAAATCAATAAAATTGAAAAAGAAATGAATGTTATGTGTAACAAAGGAATTGAAACTAAATTATATAAAGATTTTTCCCAACAATGACAAAAATCCAATTAAAAGTATGAAATGACTTGAATAGATATCTCTTTAATAAACACAAAGGACTGGATGTTAAGTCCATGAAAACACTGTATAACCAAGAAATGAATTTAAATCAAAACTATAGTAAGATGTCATTTGATTTAGTTAATGATTTAGTTAATGATTAGTAAATGATTTAGTAATCCTGTTACTATCACAGAATTCGTGGGACTAGGTAGTTTGTACAGTGAAAACATTTATTTTATCTTAAAGATCTGAGGCTAGAAATCCAAGAGCAGGAAGCTGCCTCCAGGAGGGCCTTCTTTGGTGCTACAGCATGATAAAATGTGCAAGGCAAGTGGGTACGTTCAAAAGAGGCAAAGCAAGGTGAGGATGGGCTCATGTTACCACAGCTTGCTGTCACAGTGACCAATCCAGTCACCCAGAAATAAGAATTAACACACTAGAGGAAGGCACTGTCTTCATAACCTAGCCCCGAACCCCAACCAGTTTGTAGTACTGGGGATTGAACCAAAGATCACACACTTAGAAGACAAGGGATCTACCAGGGAGTTATTACCCAGCGCCTCTTCTCATCCCTTCTTAAAGGTCCCGCGAAGCTGGTGTAAGCAGAGTTGACGAGAGTGTGAACATGTGAAACAGCAACTACATCCTAGGAGAACCGCACGATAGGTTCAAATGCTTGTCCACATCCAACGTTATACTCGGTGCTCCTAGCCACATTGTTTTTAATAGTCAAAGAGTGAAGACAGCCCAGGGCACGGGGTAAGCAAAAATGATGGATAGTCACCCTACAGAACACCGTTTAGGGATGCAAAGGAATGAAGTGCCGGCACTTGCTAGAATGTGGATGTAATTTGAAAACATGACAAGCAAAAGAAACAAACAGGAACCACAGCCCGCAAATGATATCTTTCCATTTATACAAAAAGTTTATATCAGCTAAATTCACAGATTCGTGAGGTATATTAATGATTATAGGACATTAGGTGTACTGGCTGGTTTTGTGTCAACTTGACACAAGCTGGAGTTATCACAGAGAAAGGAGCTTCAGTTGAAGAAATGCCTCCATGAGATCAAGCTGTAAGGCATTTTCTCAATTAGTGATCAAGGGAGAAGGGCCCCTTGTGGGTGGTGCCATCCCTGTGCTAGGAGTCCTGGATTTTATAAGAAAGCAGACTGAGCAAGCCAGGAGAAGCAAGTCAGTAAGTAACATCTCTCCATGGCCTCTGCATCAGCTCCTGTTTCCTTACCTGCTTGAATTCCAGTCCTGATTTCCTTTGGTGATGAATAGCAGTGTGGAGGCAAAAGCTGAATAAACCCTTTCCTCCCCAACTTGCTTCTTGGTCATGATGCTTGTGCAGGAATATAAATCCTGACGACTAAGACACTAGGGTAGGGAGTGGAAAGCCCCCCCCCCCAAAAAAAGGGAACATGACTTTTAATGGCCATGGGGTGTCATGATGGGATAATAAAATTTCTACAACTGGGCCATGACAGTGACTGTTCAATACAGAGAATACTAAACCCACACCACAGGACATATTATAGGGGCAAATTTTAGGGTAGGTGATCCACTCCTCAATAAAACTTGAAAACCTTTATTTGTGAATGTATGAGTACCACTAGTCGTTTTCCTCCCTAGAATAATCTTGTTAGTCTTTACATGTTTCGCTACCATGTATTTGTAGGTATGTATCAAACATGCTTTTCCATGTTAATATGTACTCTGTCTCATACATTATAGGTGGATGACAGACTGACAGATCGATGGATAAAGAGACATACAATATAGTTGATCTATTTTTCCCAAAGGAAGGGCAGACTTTTTGCTGTACTACTGTTACTATTTGCTGTGGTATCTGCAAATTAGGATGAAGATATGATTCATGCTTAGACTATAAAACTCATGATTGGAAGAAAGAAAACCACAGCATTTACTTATTTTTAAAACTACTGTTGTCATAACAATTTCATGTTGACTTATATGTTGGACTCCCTTTTTCTCCATGCTATATTTAGTGCATTAGTTACCATAACAATAAGATACAATTCATCTTATAGAAACACAAGCGGAGTGGTGTTCTCTCACAGGAGTCTTTTAAATGATGTTATAAACATACAGATGAAAGGCTGTTCCAAATAGCATTAGTTCTAATCTTCTGCCTTAAGGACATTGTCTCACAAACTTCCAAAACACAAACTGAAATAAATCAAGCTTAAAAAGTTAAAAATGGAACAAATTTGGCTCAAGACACCAAACCTAAGGTAGAAAATATTCTAGCCTATAGGCACTCTCTATACCACAAATTACTTCTCTCACTGACTTTTACATCTCTGAAGATACACGCCAAAAACTGGACCTGAAAACCCTTTCTCTTTTATAGACTTTGTCTACCACACCTGGGCTTGATTTCTGACTTTGTTTTCTGCTCCTAAAATATAATACCACTAACTAAGTTACCTGTAAAGTATATAAATCCACTTGGCTCATGATGATTCTGGAACCTAGGAAGTCCACAGTCCAGATGTCGGTATCTGGGGAGTCTTCCTGCTGGCTCCAAATGTAAGGGAAGGTACCACAGAGCAAGAGTTAGGGAATAGCCAAGCTAGCCCCCATGAAGGCCCTAATACATACAGAAGGGCTGTGCACCTGCCACTGGATCCTTCTTAAAGGTCCTACCTGTCAGTCCTGTTACTGTGGCCTTTAAATGCCAATGTGGTTTCAGGATTTTGGCTGGGAATAGTCAATCTATGTCAAGTTCTCTGTGACAACATGTACTAGCAATGTGCCTCTTGGGTCACAATGGGTCACAAAAGGGAGACATTTCTCCTGCTGTGTTGTTTCCCCTCTAGAATTAACTCCAATATTTTGAACCTTTGGTTCAGCCATCCCTTTAAGGCGTTGACATATCTAGAGATGTATTTTTAAAAAAAGTAAGTAAGTAAAATACACAAAACCTTGTTCAAATGTCTGGGCTTTCATGATTCCCCCAGAGCCTAAGATTATTGAAGGTTAAGATTCCCAGATTATAATCTCATAGGTTTTAATGCAACAGCATCCATTTGACCATTTCACACATGTAAACAATGTGCTTTGATCATTGGCATGCCTGACTAACACATTTATTTCTCTTCATCTCATTCAGTTGTTTCTTTATTCATTCACTCAGCAAGCATTTACTGCAGCTCATGAAACACCACACACTCTTTTTTTTTAATTCTTTTTTTTATTATTATTATTTTCTTTATTTACATTTCAAATGCTATCCCAAAAGTTTCCTATACCTCTCCCCCCCACCTCTGCTCCCCTACCCACCCACTCCCACTACTTGGCCCAGGCCTTGCCTTGTGCTGGGTCATATAAAGTTTGCAAGACCAAGGGACCTCTATTCCCAGTGATGGCCAATTAGGCCATCTTCTGCTACATATGCAGCTAGAGACACAAACTCAGGGGTTACTGGTTAGTTCATATTGTTGTTCCACCTACAGGGTTGCAGCCCCCTTCAGGTCCTTGGGTACTTTCTCTAGCTCCTCCATTGGGGACCCTGTGTTTCATCCAATAGCTGGCTGTGAGCATCCAATTCGGTGTTTGCCATGCACTGGCATAGCCTCACAAGAGGCCGCAATATCAGGGTCCCTTCAGCAGAATCTTGCTGGCATGTGCATTAGTATCTAGGTTTGGTGGCTGATGATGGGATGGATTCCCAGATGGGGTAGTCTCTGGATAGTCCATCCTTTCATTTTAGCTCTAAATTTTGTCTCTGTACCTATATCCTTTCATGAGTATTTTGTTCCTTATTCTAAGGAGGAATGAAGTATCCACACGATGGTCATCCTTCTTGGTTTTCTTCTGTTTTGCATAATGTATCTTGGGTATTCTAAGTTTCTGGGCTAATATCAGCTTATCAGTGAGTGCATATCTAGTGACTTCTTTTGTGATTGAGTTACCTCACTAAGGATGATATCCTCCAGATACATCCATTTGCCCAAGAATTTCATAAATTCATTGTTTTTAATAGCTGAGTAGTACTCCATTGTGTAAATGTACCACACTCTTAAAGGACAGGTAGGACCTTTAAGCCCCGTGAAGTCAGATTACCATCTGTGGCTCCCCAGAGACTCTGTGGGAAGGAACCAGAAGGCTGCAGCAAGATGGGTCTTGCCTCTTCCCCGATACCATGAAACTCCATTCCCTGAGGAGACAAAGGCCTTGATCTTCGGGAAGATGAGTGTGTCTGTGAAATCATTTTCATCCGGATTCATGAACCTTTGTAGCTCTGTGAAGGTTTTCCTTGGTACCAAAGGGCTTTGATGGAGACTTGAAATCCCAGGGCAGAAGGTTTGGGTCCAAGTCCAGAAGTTTCAGTGCCTAATTATGTAGACCTGGGGGAGTTGCATAGCCTCTTTAACACTTGGTTCCCTCCTCTTCAGAATGAAGCGAACAGGAATGACAGCCCCATCTTACCTAGGCATGGGAATATGAGCGAGTGGAGATGAAAGTGTTTTGCAAACTCTAAGACATTGACCATTATTAGTATTGCTGTTATTCCTCTGTTGTTGCAAAACCAGACCTTATCTTCCAGACATCCTGAGCTCAACTCTCTCCTCGATTTGAAATCAAAACAGGTAGCAAAGACTCAAAACTTCAACCAAGCTGGGCAGTGGTGGTGCACTCCTTTAATCCCAGCACTTGGGAGGCTCAGACAGGCAGATTTCTGAGTTTGAGGCCAGCCTGGTCTACAGAGTGAGTTCTACACAGAGAAACCCTGTCTTGAAAAACCAAAAAATAAAAAAAAAAAAAAAATCAAACAATTCCAAAGACAATCCCAGCCTCTCATTCACACCCATTCTGCGACGTTATAATGAATCACAGGCATACACAGTCACTTTATGAAAATGTAAACAGTTTCCAGGTGTTTTAGAAAGGAATGTACATTTCTATTGTTTTACTTGGAGCATCTAGGAAAGAATTTGCCAATAGTATTGGGAATCTCTTGGTGGGATGCTACAGAAACCAAGTCTAACAGCTTAAGTTTCCACATCATCTTATTCCCAAAGTTCCTTGGCATCTTATTTTATCCCATAGTGTTGGTGGACCTGTCTGGCATCACAGAGGACTAGGACTCAGACACCCAGACTCTCCTCGCCTCTGCCTCTCAGTATGGTTCTTTTCCCATCTCTCCTATTTCCTCTCGACCTGGGTCCACAAAGGCAAGCTGTGTGCAGATCCTAACAGGACCCCAGTAGACCTGACCTAATCTATGTCCCTCTTCCCTGATTCCATATCCCAACAGCAGGGACCCTGATTGTTGTTGGTGAGGGAAAACATCTAATACTTCTAAACTTCTTAAACTCTACTTCTAATATCTAAGGCGATTCCAGATTTGGTTATAGTGGTCTGAGCGGAGAGAAGAGAGATGGGCATAATAGTAAGCTTCCAGAGAGAAGAGAAGACCATCTCACATTCTTCCCTTTTCACTAATATTAACTTTTCAATTGATTTTAAATCATGTGTATACGTGTGTGGTAGGGTGCATGATATGTGCATGTGAGTGCAGGACCCAGGAAAGCCCAGGACTAAGGAACCCTCTTTGGAGATAGGAGTTACCAGCAGCTGGGAGCCTCTCAACATGGATGTTGATAACCAAACTCGAAAGCATAAAAGACCATATAGGTTCTTAACCACTGAGCCATCTCTGCGGCCCCTTATATTATTCACATTAATTTCACACATTAATGAGTATCCCTATGGCATTTCCATGCCAGCACACATTACACTTGGATAGTGTTTACCCTCCTTTATTCAACAGTTTTCTTCCTAGTAATAGGAACCTCCTGCCCCAGTTCTTAATAGATCCCCCCTCTGTTTTTAAGAGATGTTCTTGTTATTGGTGCTTCTTCAAGAATGGATATGAACTTTATTTGCGGTGATCGTTCAATCATATTAATTGCACAAATGAATGGTGTCTATCATGACATTTGCATCTACACATATATCATGAGGTGATCGTACCCACCCTTCCTACCACTATGTCACCCTGTCTCCTCCTGTGCCTCCCATAAGTCCCACTCTGTTTCAGCCAATATTCTGTCTTCTGTCTCAAGTCACTCTCCCAGATTTGCATAAAAACAGTGTGATACTTGTCTTTCTGTGTCTGATTTGTCACCCAGTTCCATCCATTTTTGCTGTCTCCAATGTCTGTTGAAACTTTATATCAAGCCCCATCATAGCTAACCCGGACACCATCATATCCTGCTATCCAAAAATGCAGAAACAGGAAGCAAGCCAGTAAAGAACATCTCTCCATGACCTCTGCATCAGCTCCTGCTCCTGAACTGCTTGAGTTCCAGTCCTGACTTCTTTCAGTGATGAACAGCAGTGTGGAAATGTAAGCTGAATAAACCCTTTCCTCCCCAAACTATTTCTTGGTCATGATGTTTGTACAGGAATAGAAACCCTGACTAAGACAAATTGGTACCAGCAGAGTGGAGTATTCCTGTGACGACCTGACCATGTTTTGGGGAGGACTGTGGAAGGACTTTGGAACTTTGGGCCAGAAGATCCATTCAGTGTTAAGAGCTCTGTGAGAAGTTGTATAAGAGCTCGGAAGATAATGTTTGAGAACAGTGCAGAAGATGGAGGCCTGGCTTGTGAAATTTCAGGGGAAAAATTAAAGACTTTTTCAGGGCCATTGTTACCTTGTGAAGATTCTGTGGTTCTGGTTAGCTGGGGCTGAAGAATCAACTGTGATTAACAAGATACCAGAACTACTAAAGTGAAAACTTTTCCTTACTGGGACTATTGATGCTGGTTAGCTGGAGCTAAGAAATTAGCAGTGATTAAGA
>NC_034604.1:35193982-35201138 GCF_900095145.1 Mus pahari
GAAGGGTTGGATTTCTAATATTGTGAGGAAAAGCAGCTCTCTGGGAAGGCAATACGCCGAGCCCAAGGCTTTCCTTGCTTCACTTAATCTTATCCCTCATGTAATTTCAATGTAAACAGCTCATCCTTCCTTTCTCAATTCTATGCTATAAAGAATGATCTGGATGATATTTTCCAACTTCTGCCTAGCCCTGATGTTGGGGGGTGTCATCCTTCATAACTGGCTAGTGTCTGTAAAAGAGCCATACATCCTTTTACTTGAGACATTCCTCAGGCCTAAGAATTTAGAAGTAATTGTCTGAGTCATCCCACAAAGATCCATTGAGTTTGAGAGACTCAAAGAACCTCAAACATCCTTTGTCCAGGTCAGACTTTAAGGAACTTGGTAACACAATGGAAGATGGTCAAGTAACATGTATCCATCAGCAGTGAGGATGGCTCAATGTGTGGCAGCAGGGTGCTTCTCTAATGAGCATAGCAGAGTGCTAGGTGCAGCCCCTGCTTCCTTACAGGAGAGAGGAGCTGAGCCAAGCAAGATGGATAAAGATGGAACAGAAGAGGTTGGAAGTGCTACACAGGCAGAGCTCTCTTTATCAGGATGAAACTTAACAGGCTGAAGAGAGACAAGGGAGAGGGGAGAGAGAGAGAGAGAGAGAGAGAGAGAGAGAGATCCAGTCTACAGTGCTCTTTGCCTAATTAACTGAGGCTGTGGACTCAAGAACGGGATAGAAGGATAAATAAGGGAAGACTGTGAGCTGGGTATAAGTTAGACCCTTTCACCTTTGATGAGGACAAGAGTCTATGAGTCATGAATGCACTACTGCAGAAACCATAGGAGGAAGGTTGAGACCATTGCACGAGTCTCCAAACTGTTTCTCTGCCTTGGCTTTTTAGTGTGGCAGGGAAGGCTGTCTGTCTGCCAGTCTTTCTGTCCTTAATACTTCACAGCTGTGAGAAGGTTTGTTTGGTTTGTTTTTGTTTTTATTCTGCTTGTTTGCTTCAGTTAATTCATCTTACATCAAATTTAAACAATTTGGTGCTCAGCTTGAGGATAAAATACAGTAGTATTTTGTAGTTGTTCTGCTGTAAAATGTTCACTATAAGCTGACTGTTCTATTGGGACAGGATGAAAATAAAGATGCCTGTGACTCTAACCACATGGTATGCTACGAAGTCTACCCTCTGGGCTGGAGAGGAGAGATACTGCATAGCAGCCCACTGTGACATGTAATTGTGCATACTTTATGGAAAAGAAAAATACTCATGAAACTGGCTTCTCTATGGGGCCATGACCAGCTAAAAGGCCCATGTCTTCATACCCTTGCAGATGCTGTAGGGCACAAAATGAAGAAGAACCTGGAGCCTTCATTATTTTGCTTGGCCTCCTTCTCTATGTGTTCATACATCTTATGCCTGAGAGATAGACATTGTCCTCAGGATCACAGGACCTCATTCAGTGTAATTTCCCCAAAATATTGTGAAAGGCAGATAGCAAAGCCTACTCTTGACATCTGGTCCTAGTCCTAGATCTGAAAGCTAAGTCCTCCCAGTAAGATGTAGTCTTCTCTCCTCTCAGGCTCAGTTTTTCCTGTCCAAGACCTGCTCGACTTTCTGTGCCACAACCACCTAAGACTACCTACCTGGGGGACTCTAGATCTGTGCTCCTCCCACCTCAGGACCTGTGGATGATCTTCACTGACTCTGCCCATTCTTCTTTGCCCTCCTCTTTCCCTTTTAGCTAATTCCTACTTATCATTTCACACTTGTGTCTCTCCATTGGGAAATCCTTTATCAATCCCAAAGCCAGTGCCCATTTCTTCTTCTATCTTATAGTTATCTATCTCCATGCCAGATGGAATTGTAAGTTTCATGGGAGAAGGCAGAGATTCAGTTTCGCATGCCATACCGTCCTTCGGACCAGGTACATATATACATGTGTATGGGTATTTTCAGTTAGCATAGTCTAGCAATTAAAAGCTTTGGACATTGACTACCTGAATTCAAATACTACTTTTACTTTGATAGGTACGTCTCATCATGCTCATCTGCAACATGCACAAAACAAAATTATACCTAAGAATATTGTGAGGGAAAAAAATGCCTTCTATATGCAAATTGCTTATAACAGTATCTGACAAACAGTAGGCTGGAAATACACAAGAGCAATAGATGCAGAGTGAGCAGTTCTCAAAGGGTGGAGACACAATGCACCCTTTGTATCCAAAGACATAAGAACTGCTTTTTCCCATTTGCTTGATGTCATTTTCTTAAATGTAAGTCTAGTGAGTTCCAGCTGCTAAATTGGGGTGCTTCGACTCCCAGAAAAGCCCTCACGGAATGCACAGGCAGTACATTCACATACAAAATGACAGGGAAGAAACAAACCCATCCATATTTATGCAAGTGATAAATCCCAGAGGCAGACAGCAATATAGTTTTGCGTAGGTATGATTCTGGTACCTCTAACTGGGAGCTAGATGGATGTGGGTTCGCAGAGCTACAGTCAGCCTCCCTCAACTGAAAGGCAGTATGAAATGATCTTTCACCAAGCGCTCATCTTCTTTCATAGTCCTCCTATTTGTTCCTTCAGGGGAGAACATGATTCACTGAGAAGCATAATGGGTCTGCTGTAAAACGATGCTCTCATTAAACTGGTTTGTTTGCTTCATTTTGCTCCCTTTGAGGCTATAGCAGGAGCTGGAAGCATTGGCTTCTTGTTAGTGGATTCTCCAAACTTTGTTCAGTACATTCTGCATGTCAACCATGTGACCAGCATGAATAGGCTTCCTGTACAGAAAGAATTTACCCTTGACTTAGCCCTGGGCTGGAATAACTTGTGGCAATTATGTGACCTAGCACAAAAGCACAGCACCCAAGCAGAGGATGCACCTAAGTTTGGCTGGACCTGGATCACATACAGTTGGGGAGTCTCTTATTCATTCCTTTCTCTACCTCCTCTGTTCTCCTTGCTGTTTATATAGCAAGAACATGGCAGTGAAATTGTACACACATTATGGCTTGATACTTCATCTAAGAAAGCTTGTCTTTACTATCTTGAACCCAATTCCAAAATTCCTGGCAAGGAAAAGGCTCCGATTGGCCGTGGCCACCAGGCTCCCTTGGATCAAACAAAATGGAGCAATATCTAGAGATGTGGTAGAAAAATGACTGGCAGACAGAGCTGTGCCACCCAGCCAAGGTGAGCGCTACCCTGTCACTGTAAGTTTATGCTTTGGTCCCTGTCAAGCCTACCTCGGTTAAACCATAAACCTTTGCACTGAGAAGGTCAGACTCTGTCCCCTTGTTTTCATGTGTATCAAGTTGTTTGTGAGAAGCATACCAGCTCTACGCTTCTTTTTCAGCCATGTGATTAAAACTAGGCCATGGTACGAGAGTCACATCTGCAAAGCTCCAGCTGGTTTCATCATCTCCTCCAGCTCCATAAACCCCTAGAGGAAAGAGATGTGGCTAACTCTAAGGAAAGGAGCAAAGGCCCCCTCCCCAAGAGAATAATTCCCAGTCAGTAGACTCATAGAAGATAAGCATTTTTAAATAATGTTCATGTGACTTGAATGTCTAAGTTTGCCTCATCACATTTTTAAATATTAGTAAGCATATTAACACAAATAAGTATTGAATATTTAATATTAGCTAATTAATATTAATAGCAATTACTGATTATGTCTTAACTACCAAACTATACATTTTATATACTTTTGTGTCATTCCTGACTAAATCATACATAAACACTTAGAGAGCTACATTAATTTTTCAAAATCTACTAAATTAGATATTAGTATATAAGCAGGAAGGTTTGAAAAGTGAAAATAGCACTAGCTACCATGACTCAAGCTCCTTCTCTTTGCCAAGGTTAACACACTGACTTCCCCTCTCCTTGTCCCAACTGCTACCCTCTCATACGTGTATCATGGAGCATAGTAGATCTTCTTCGCTTGGTTTTTGAGATAGGGTCTCTATATAGTTCTTACTGTCCTAGAAATCACTATGTAGACCAGGCTGGCCTCAAACTCATGGAGACACGCCTGCTTACAAGGCTCAAGAATTCTTTTTCTAAAAAGTGCAGGTCTTGTATACTGTAGCATAATCCCTACCTTTTAGCTGTTTCAGAATTTCCAACTTTACTTTGAAGACTTTATTCTATTTAGAATTGATTTTGTGTGCAGTAAGACATATGGATCATGTTTCGTTCCTCTACATATAAGCATCCAGTTTTGAAAACACCATTTTTTAAAGACATTCTTTTCTTCAAAGTATATTTTTATTGTCTGTGCTGGATAGTTTTATATCAACACTAGACAAGCTCAAATCATTGGAGAGGAGGAAATCTCAGGTAAGAAAATTCCTCAATAAGATGGGGCTATAGACAAACATGGAGGCCATTTTCTTGATTAGTGGTTTATAGGCCTATTGTGATGGGCCTGGGTTCTAGAAGAAAGCAAGCTGATGAGGAAGCCAGTAGCAGCACCCCTTCATGGTCTCTGCATCAGCTTACTGCCTCCAGGTTCTGTCCTGCTTGAGTTCCTGTCCTGACTTCCATCAATGATGAGCAGTGTTGTGGAAATGTAAGACAAAGAAACCTTTTTCTCCCCAACTGGCTTTTGGTCATGGTGTTTTATTGAAACAATAGAAACCCTAACTAAGATAGTGTTTTTGTCAAAACTTAGGTGACTGCATAAGTGGAAGTCTAGATCTTACATTCTGTCCCACTGATCAGCACATCTATTTTTGTCTAATACCATGCCATTCACATAGCTATGGTTTCATAGTATAACTTGATATCGAGACTGGTAATCCTTCTAGAATTGCTTTGAATACCAAAGGTCTTTTATATTTCCAAGTAAATTTCAAGGCTTTTGTAATAATATTGTGCACATTTTTAATGAGGTTGCGTTCAATCTGTAAATTGTTTTCTAGTGTTTTTTTTTTAATTTCTTTCTTCACAATTTTAAAGTTTTTATTGTAGAGGTCTTCAACCTCCTTGGTTAAGTTTACTCCAAGGTTATTTATTTATTTTTTTATTTGTCTAAAACTATTGCAGTTGAAAATTGTTTTCTTGTTTCTTTTTCAGTGTGTTTATAACTTGTACCTAGACAGGCTATTGATTTTTCACATATTCATTTGTTTATTCCACCACTTTTCTGAATGTGTCCACCAGTTCAAAGTATCTTCTAGTGGAATCCTTAGGGTCTTATGTGCATAGAATCTTATCATCTACAAACAGAGACACTGAGCTTCTTTTCATATTTGCATCAAGTATCCATGGATAGTCTCAACTCAACAATCACCCAGATGGTCCTATAAACAAAATGAGTAATACAAACTAACTAAAAGTCAAGAATCTGGGAATAAGTTGAGTAGGCAGGAGAGATGGAGTGGAGGAGAAGGTAGAAGAGCGTGGGAGGAGAGAGTAAGTAGACATGTATGAAACTGCCAAAGAAATAAAAATTTTAAATGCAGGACCTGGCCAAGTTGGAATCTTTTCATTTATATCCTTCCAGAATTATGTTCTCCCAAAAACAGTTTGGCAGATAGATTGGTCCAGATCTAACTACACTCTCCATCGCTTGGACCTTTTGTGAAATGGTGAGGTCTTGGGTGCTATGAGTGTTCACAATCCCTTGCTTTTTGTAATTTGGTGTTCTGGAATGGTTCGGACTAAATCTATTGATCAATCAAGAAGTAACTATATGGTACAGGGTTTGCAGTCTCTGAAGAGTCATGAATAAAACCCAGAAGATCAGTGAATTTTGATGGGGAAATCACATTGTTAAATTCACTATACTCTAACTAAAATGACTAACTCCTTCAATTACATGTCAGCACAAAACCACAAGAGTATTAATAGAATCTGTGACTTTGTTAGCAATAAGGTTTTATTTAGTTAGTATAAATAAAAGGCTTTCATATTGTATTATTTAATGTAGTTATCTCTAAATATTGCTTATACTCATTTTACTTTGGTCTTATGTATTAGTAACTTAATTCATACATTAAAATGTGTGTGTTGGGCTGGTGAGATGGCTCAGCGGGTAAGAGCACCCGACTGCTCTTCCAAAGGTCCAGAGTTCAAATCCCAGCAACCACATGGTGGCTCACAACCATCCTTTACAAGATCTGACTCCCTTTTCTGGAGTGTCTGAAGACAGCTACAGTATACTTACATATAATAAATAAATAAATCTTTTTAAAAAATATATGTGTTATTGTATCACCAATATGTTTTTAAAATATCTTTATAGCCTAAAGTTTTGTCAGTGTATTTTGCTATAATTGTCTTTCTTTGTAGTTCTGTATTTATGTAATTTTTTTTTAAAAATTAAAGAGAGTACACACACACATTCAAGTTTGAGGGATCTCAGTTGACACCATTTGGACCCATTGTCTCTGGTCATATGTGAAGGCAAATACCTCAGTGAAGTTGAATATGGCAGGAACCTGCTTAGCCAGAAACCAAGGAGAGATGATGGAAAGTCTAGAGTCCCTTTGTCCACTTCAAGGGACTCAGTGCCCCTCAATGATCTCACTTCCTTTTACTAAGCCCCATCTCCCAATAAACACCAGAAGCTTCCCCTTTATCCTTTAATACATTAGTTTTAGGGAAGCATGTATACAAGTAGTAATAATGCGAGGACATCTTATTCTTCTCAGACATTCCTGGATCTTTAACTTTCACTACCCTTCCATCTCCCTGAAAAGTACCACGTAGTAATTTCTACTCAGAGCATCATATTTAACCAGGACATGATCAGAAGCTGGGTAGTATCCTATTTTTTAGATCTTCCAAGCCTAGGCTCTCCCATAGGATTGTATCTACCTTAGCATTGGATCACAGGAGAGGCTTAATAATCCTTTTCACAGATATATGGCACTGTCTAAGCCACTTCCCTTTCTTGATTATCCTCGAGGACTCCTAACTTCAGCAAACTCCTAGTCTGGGAAGCTAGGAAGGTTTGCCTCTATGTGTGTTGGCTTTCCTCTTCCCTACCCATTCCTACCATTAGACATACAAAAGCCATGGGTTAAAAAATTAAAATGTTGAAACAATCCTTTTAACTTTGGTAAGACTTTTGCTGTGTATCTTCCCCCTAGAATGTTCTCCCTCTCCCTCTCCCTCTCCCTCTCCCTCTCCCTCTCCC
>NC_034604.1:35201335-35216431 GCF_900095145.1 Mus pahari
TCTCTCCTTCTCCCCCTCTCTCTCCCTCTTTCTCTCTCTCTCTCCCTCCCTCCCTCCCTCTCTATCTGTCTCTCTGCCTGGATTGGTCAGTGTAGTGACAAGTGAAGAGGCTAACAAGAGATACCTGGAGAAACATGTCAGCTGTTTTCAAATAGCTTTCCATCAAAACCCCCAAACATATGGCATTTTACATATCAAGTCTGTAAACTCTAGTTAAAGAAAAAAAAATTCTATTCTCATTCTAAACAGAAAATACCATAAATAAGTAGAAAGCCACAGAGAATTGATGGAAAGTGAATGATGTCTTAGAGAAGCTCATTCGTTATGACTTACTAAGAATGACTTCTATGCCCCATGCTCAAAATATGGAGACAAGAAAGCGACTCCACAAAATAGTAATTGTTCCCGGTCATTGTATAATAGGTTCTCTGTCTTTGCATGCTCTATAGCCTTCATTCCTGTGCTTCTACAGTAACCTAAGGATCTATTTTAACTCAGAGAAGTGTATACAAAGTAAGACGCACTGTGGGTTGAGAAGTGATTAGAAACAGTTTGCTGTCAGGCTGAGTCCAGGCTCTGGGGTGTACTGTGAACATTTAAATTTTTCTGCATATCTAACACATCACTTTGACATATTAAAAAAAATTACTTCCTGGTTTGTGAGAGACCTCTTCTTGTGAGGCTAGCCAATTTTTACAGAGTGGAGGACCCAGCCAAGAGTGTGTCTTTGATGTAGAAACAAACACAGAGCCATAACCCTCTATTGGGGCTTGTACAGCCCATGAAACAATATTTTGTTCCCTTAATCATCCCGTTGACAGGCTAAATCCCAGAGCCCACTAAAATTATCCAATGTAGCTAACCCTGAACTGTCCACCTGCATGCCCCCCATTTACAGTGATTAAAGACCGTGATCATTCTGTCACCCACCATTGCCATCTGCCTCTGCATCACTCCATGTGGCCTGACATGCCTCCTGTCACCAGGATCAGTAACTAACATAGGACTGTGTTTTCCTGAGCCTCTCCTGAAACTTCTCTGGTGACTGCTCTTAACAAACCATCAAATAGAGGAGTATACAACATGATAGTTCTGGACTGAGGGTATAGGTGAGTCTTCCTCAATACAGGGTGACAACCTGCATCTGGAACCCAAGAAAGGTAAAGACCCATGCTGGTGTGTGTTGCCTGTATGTGCACTGTGGGGCAGTCTGACACAGGGATGGCTACAGAGAGGGGGTGATTCTCTCAGGACCAGAGTGTCTAGCTGGCCTTGCCACAGACATAAGAAGCCAAGTTAGGGTTGTGGATTCTGTTCCTAGACAGATCCCATCTCTGGAAGATAGGGGTCCTTCACAGCTTTCTGCATGTTAACTGTAAGTCTCTTAAGCCATGGAGGTAGGTAGATGCCATGCTTTGCTCCTTCCTATAGGGATTGTTCTGTGCAGGGATTACTGCGCAGGACTTGTTAAGCAAGCCACACTACTGACGTTTACTGCACTTCCTTTGCGGTGAGATTCTGGCCTCCATCCTCACTAAGAGCCCCTGAGACACAGGCAGCTCCACGTCAGGGAAGAAGCACATAGCCTATGGCTATGCACCTGGAGAGTGGCAGAGCCAAGATCTCAAGTGGAGAGGCTCACTCTTGCTTCTGCCTCCGGAACACCTGCAGTGCTGAAGAGGCAGCACAAGGAGCTCGGGACACCTTCACCCAAAGCCCAGAGATTGCTGTCTAGGGTCCAGGGCAGCTGTGGCTGGACTTGATTGTGGATTGTAGGCTCTGTTTCCATGGTTGCGAGCCTACAAGGATTTCAAGGCCAGATAAAGCACAGAGATGAGAAACCTGACATGTTTGTCAAATGGCAAAACCCTGTGGTAGTTTTATTTATATTCACAGTCCCTTTGCAAAAGAGTCAAAGGGTGTTTTATGTCCAGCAACAGAAGTGCGCATATAGCCTGGCAGCCCAGGGACCCACATCCACTTTGTTTCTCCCAGGCTCCAGCTTTCTTGTATATGAAATGAAGGGATTGTAATTCTCATTGTGATTCTCCGTCTGGCAACCGGCAACTGATATTACCTTAAAGCAGTTTCTAGGTGTCTACTCTTCAAGGTTTAATCCCAGAAGGGCTGCAGAAATGTCTATAAATCTGTATTTTTTTTTAAAGCTCATTTAGTGAGTCTAATCATTGGTCTCATTTGAGAACTAATGGCTTGAATGGTTTGGTCTTTTCCTGGCTGAACTAATCCATTTGGGGATCATGTCCTAGAGAGTTTCCAGGAGTGGGCTATGGCATTCAGAGCTGTTTGAGAAGTTTTTAAGTCTGAGAGTTATCTGGAGGGTACTATAGTGGTGTATCTAATGAACAATAAGAAAAGCAATTGCATTTTATAATGAACATCCATGTGCCTGTCCAGCACTTCTTTCTCTGCCTTTAAAAATGCTACCTTGATATATATTCCTCTAAGAAACCACTTATTCCCGAATCCTGTGTGTAGAGTGTGGTTAATCTGTCTTGCTTCTGACCTTCTAAGTAGGCAGGACTCATCCTTCCTTGATTATCCACTCTAGGCAGGTAGGCCCAAGCCAGGCCAGTGGGACTCAATCCTGCGGCCCTTGGTAGCTTCCTTGCAAAGCTGGGGCATTGTAATCTTCGGGCAGTTGGCAGCTGCCTCCCATGCATGAAGGGAAGAAGTTATGCACATGGAGAACAAAAAGACCAACTAAAAGAACAGACATACCAGAAACAAACATCTAAACCACACACTTTCAGGCTTGAAACACGATGATTTTAGTACCAAAAATAAAAAAATAAATAAATAAAAAATAAAAAATAAATTTAAAAAGGATTTCTGTCATTGACTGACAGCATAGATGCATTTAACAAAAGCCTGACAGTGTGAGAAAATATTTGTAAAACTGAGATAAACAAAGACGAGTATCTTCTAAAGTATGTAAAAAAAAAAATTCTTGAGAATCAAGAAGAGAAAGATTGGAAATTGGTATAAGATCTGAGTAGAAAATTTATGAGAAAGAGACCACCTCTCCACCCTCCCACACACACACACCCCAAAGCTGACAAAACTGTGATGTGCTGCTTAAAATCACAACAGTGAAACAAATGATTAGACCAATTAAATATTATTCTAAACACATTAAAACCAACTGAAGCTAGAAGCTGGAAGTCATCAATGACTGGCGGTACAAGACACTCTGTGTACTGGCAATGGGGTTTAGATCTCTTCTCTTTTGATATGGTACTTGAGCCTAACTAGTTGGAAACAGCTATTACTAGTCATAAACCCAACGGTGTGCTGGTGCTGCTCTAGAGCCCATATCCACATAACAGTGAAATTTTCCCAGGCCTATGAATGTGTAAAGGTTTTCACAGAAAACTCTGCAGTATCCAGGAGTCATAGGTATCCATCACTGGAGAGGGCATGAGAAAAATGTGAGAGATCCGCTCAGTCCATAAGTTTATATGTAGTGGGGGTGTAGTGCGTGTATGACAAGGTGAAAAAAAGATAGCTTCAAATGAATAGGATCAATAACAAAGGACCACAGAAAAGACTGAAAAATGTATCCACCCAAAGCATGTACTTTGAATTGATGTAGTCAAAGATATACATACTAACTGCCTTAGACAGGCATGTCCAGAGAAGAATCTTTGCACCTATGGATATTAACTTTACTAAAGCAAACAAATTAATAATAGATAAGTTAAACAAATATCATAGGCAAACCAGAAAAATGAAAAGAAAACTTAAGTCTAAGAGGAAAAAAAATACCTTGCATGGGTTAGTCAGGGAGTGTTTCTGGGATATTCTGAGCTATGATCTGACACATAAGCATGGAATAGTGTTGGCTGGGTACCACAAGGTCAATGGCAGGACAGAAGGAAGGCTGGGATGAGTGACACTGGAGCACAGCAGAGGTGGAAGTTTTAGGAACTATATAAGCCAGTGTGCAGTGACGTGAACTGAGCGCCTTTGAGATCCTGAGGGAGGGGAAGGGATAGGTCAGGGTTAGGGATCAAACCAGAGGAGCAAGAGGTCAGAGGTGGAGTAGCAGGTGGCAGACGTCGACTTGGTAGCACTCTATTGATTCCATGCGGCTAACCTGGGTTACAAAACCCAGGCTCTTCAGTATGCACAGTCATTGTAAGAAGTAAGCAAGACCCTTCTCAGGCAAGCCTCATTTTGTATGTGTAGTCTCGGTGTGAGGCCCCAGGTAGAATCTCTATTTTTGCTCCAGATGAACTAGTTTAAACTCTTCAGTAAATAGGGTGACAACTCAGATTGTCAGGCTCTCGAAGCAAGCTCCTGCACCCTCTGAGCTCTCTGTATTAATCACTTTATTTGTTTACATTTCCAAATGATATCCTCATTTGAAAATGTAAGCTCCTATACCCTCTGAGCTCTCCTTATTAATCATTTTATTCGTTCACATTTCAAATGATGGTTATCCCACTACCAATCCCCCATCCCATCCCCCCCTTTGTCTCTAAGAGGGTGTTCCTCCAATCCATTCACCCACTCCTGCCTCACCCCTCTAGCATTCCCCTATACTGGGGCATCAAGCCTCCCTCCCCTCCCACTGATGTCAGCTAAGACCATATTCTGCTAAGAAAGAAACATTTGCACACATTTGTTGACTATTAGCTATATACACAATAGGCTATTTGAACCTGTGTTTCCATGTATATATGTACGTACCTATAATTTATATATTTACCATCCTATCTATCTATCTATTATCTATTTATCTATCTATTTATTCTCTATCATCTCCATCTGTCATCTACTTACTAACTAATCTATTATCTATCATCTATCCATCTATTATCTATCATGTCTGTCATCTACATATCATCCATCTATCAATTATCTGTTTATCATCTATATATTATCTATCTATCTATCTATCTATCTATCTATCATCTATCTACCTATCATCATCTAATTCTTTACATTTTGGAGATGATGTGTTTGGATGTGCAAAGACAGACACATACCATAGTATAAGAATACTAATGTAGGAGTAAACGAGAAGACTGTAAGAACTGCAGCTCATCCCTCACCTCCAGAGAGCCTAAGGTCTTGGAAGATGACTCTGAGCAAATTGACTAGAAGACAAGTAAAAAAAAAAAATCCATTGAAAACTTTCCTGTAATGAGGATGTTATAAATTATTCAGAGTAGCAACATCTGGTCTCCATGTTAACTTTTGGTAATGAGACATCTCCTACAGACCTGGCTATGTGCTTGGGGCTGAGACCATGGCATGCAAAAGATAAGACTTCTGTACTTTAACTCCTTTAATCCTCACAACCATCTTATGAATTCTTCATTTTTTTTTTTTTTACAAATAAGCAGTTGTTGAGGTTGTAATCAAAGCCATGTTATCTGCTTCTAGAATTCATTAAAAAAAATAAGTACAGTTGTGGTGAGTCATGAACAAGGCATTTTCATGAATAATATCTACTTGAGTACTAAAGCAACCGTTACTAGACATGTGCCATCATTACTTCCCTTTAGAAAATAGCACAAGGAAGTGATTCTTGATTCAGAAGACCAATATGGTATTACACAGACTAACTCTACAAGGGTCAGACAAGCTGGAGACCCAGGGCTACATAGGAGAGAACAACGCTGAAATAAAAGAAATTGCAGTGCCTTTTGCCCTCTCCCCCTTGTATCTTTTGCATATGTCTGTGGGTCAGCTTCCTGAGAGCATCATTATGGACTGGCATAGCATGCAGTGCTAGCTACAGAATTAACTGTGCTCTCTAGTGTACCAGATCCATATCTACAGTATACAACACGCTTTTAAAAATGAGTCCGTTCTTAATGGGGGACCATGAATAGTAACACAGTCCATTCATGAATGTTTGTTACGAAGTGAAAAAAAAAATTTCAACAATAATCATTATTCAGTCATCATCAGGACCAAACAGCCAGTGAGAAACACTTCATCTGAGTGAAGCCCGTTGCAGATGATAACTGTGGAATTTCTGACTGCTAAAGAGGGCTTTGGGTGGGTTTGTTGTGTTTGATGGTCCGTCTTCCTTGCTGCTGCCTCTGCTGCTTCAGAATGAGCTCCTGAATCAGATGAGGCAACTCTGACACATTTGTGAATGTGAACACGACATGGCCCCCTTCCTTGAGGAACACTTGACACAGCACCAACCAGACAACAGTTCTAGAGTTCCCGAGGCATTCACTTCTCTGCTGTAAGCAAGACATTTCTGAAACTCATTATTTCTCTCTTTCCCTCTTTCTTCTGCCCTTCCTTTGAACATCTACAGTTTTATGGTGGCCTCAACTCAATCATACTAAAGTGGCTATATGGTTTCAATTAAAATAGTTTCTTCAATCTTTTCGGTAATTCATTTGGCAAATTATACCGAAACATAATGGCTTTAAAAAACAAACAAGCAAACAAACATTTATTATCTGAGTTTTTGTGGACCACACATTTAGGCGTGGTTCTGTGGCACAGGGACCTCTGTGAAACTGTAGCTGAGGTGCTGCAGACGTTGGGTGGTGCTCATCCGAGGACTGCCTATGGAGGAATCACCATATGGCTGTTGAAAAGGTTTCAGCTTCTCACTGGCTACTGACAGGATGGTTCTGTTCCTCACCACTTAGGCCTCTCTGTAGGGTTGCTTGAGTATCCTCATGATCAATCCAAGACAGGGTAAATTTGAGCTGTGACTTCCTTTAGGACCTTACAGAAGCTATTCAACAGTTTCTACACTATCCTAATGGTTAACCGAGCCAGCTGGGTCAATATAGCAAAAAGCCACCAGAGCTATTGAGAATCATGAACACTCTTGGAGGCTGGCTACTACACTAGTTGAAGATTGTGTACTTAACTCCTGTTTAAATATATATAAATATGGAGAATTAAAATAGCCCACCTAAAATGACAGTCTGCTAGACTACTGTTGTTTCATAGGAGGCAAATCAATTCATTCTCTCTCATTTATGGTAAAGTAATCCTGGGACAGACAGCTGAATATGGCCCTTTGGCTTGCTTCCTTCCTACCTAGCATCCTCCATCAGTGGTACTTAGAACTTTGCTCAGAACTGGCTTTACTGTATGCCCTTCTGGGATGCCTCAAGGAAGGGGGCCATGTCATGTTCACATTCACAAAGGTGTCTAGCCTAAGGAGGCACTTAATTAATGCTCACCTGACATGAACTTTCCCACAGGCGGTAAGAAAAAATAATAATAATAAGAGGACTGTTGTGTCTGTTGGCCCTCTTAGAACTTGTAGCCCATGTAATGTGCTGGGAAGTCATGAAAGGTTTTTGTAGCTGTTCCATTTTTAGTGGCTATTAAATATTCCTCAGTGCATCAGATTGAGAGGAAAGCGAGTGACAAATGCAGTAAAGAAAAGGTAGAATATGGATGGAGAAAGTATAGATTTCTATTTGCTGTAACTGGTAACCTGGTTTGAACTGATAAACTTTTAATTGGGCCAAAATCCTAGGGAAAAAAATTCCCCCTCCCACATGCAAATGATTCCATCTGTGATGCTATTAAATGCTCAGCAGAGCCTTGCCAAACTGCCACATTATCTCTTCTTGAAAATTAACATTGGATCCAGCAACTGAGAAATTGGTGAAGCAAACATAGATTATGGGACTTGTGTTAAATAAAGGGAGTACTCAATAAAACTCAAGCTTGAAACTTCATTAAGACCCAGAGAAACTTGCCAGGAATGGCTTTTTCCTCTGCAGTGATGAGTCACTAGACGACGAACTTTCTGTCAGGACAGAGGAGTATTCTGGGAGAGTAACAAGATTTGAGCTTTATCTCTATTTTGGTTAGGGCTTTGTGCAAGGCAGTAAAACAACTTGGATTTCAGGGTTTTTTTTCTTTCTAAATTAGGCTGGATTTGATTGTCTCAGGGCCCCTTTAATTCATTCATACATTTATTAACATTTATTGAACACTACTGTGTGCTGGGCACTGGCCTGAGTAAGCATTTGTGGTTAATGATTTGCAAGTGAGACAAGTCGGTTCTATTGGAATCTAGTAATGGAGGTAAGTTTACAGCTGATGACAAGTGACTAAACAAATAGACAACCAAGGACTGTTACACTAAATGTGATGTCCTCATTATTTGTCATGTTTAAGCCAAGCAGGGGATCAACAAAGCCTTCCTTCCCTAAGGGAAGTTGGTTAGTTAGACTCTTGGGGAATCCATAAGAAAAGTCTATGAAAGAACAGAAGAGAATGGTCCAAGCAAAGGAAAACAAGTGTGTGTGATCATCCCATGTGAAGGCCTGGGCAGTTATATGAATGGAGGCTGCAGAGGCCAGTGGCCTCCAGCCCATGAAGGCTCTTTGAGACCACACAAATGGACCTGGCTCCACTGTTAAGAGGAGGTCCTTAGTGGAGGTAAGATACCTAGAGACAAAAAGCTTTAAATTATCTTCCATTAATGGCATCTCCTCTCTCTTCTCTAACCTCCACATTGTGGATGGTAGGAATGTCGCTTGGCGTCTTCTGGATTACAAAAGGAATACTGCTATGAAAGGCTCCCTTAGGGCTCTAGGGTAATAAAACCCATGTGGCTCAAGGGTCTCTCACTCTTGCTAAAGCTCCCCATATGCTGATTTTGCACAGTGTCACAATGTGTTAGGGGAGAATTTAAGGCTGTGGGAACCTTAAGCAAATACTCACTAGATACCCAAAGAACAGCCACACAGTATTGGAAAGAAGTCAAACCCTTCCTCCCTTCTTCCCTCCCTCCCTCCCTCCCTCCCTCCTTCCTTCTTTCCCTCCTTCCTTCCTTTTGAACTCCTCATTTCCCACATCTTCTATACTTTGTGAAGAATCCTAATTCCTTTCACTTAAAAATTGAGATGAAAATCCCATGCTGTCCATTCCAGAGGCACTGGACTTCTGCACTTGATCCCTATTGTAGGTTTAAAGGCCTTAAACTAGATTTTGGAAACCCCCAAGGAAGCAGGTAGGTTGTGGCGAAGATGTTGCAAGCAGATAATAGTGCGGCTGAAGACTGAATAGAGGATCTTTAGGAGCCCACACAAAGTACCCTGACCAGGAAAAACATCAGGGCTATTTGGAAACTGTTCCGGCACATTGCTAACACAAATTCGCGGGAGTTTGCCTTTGTTCTCTTTTTTGTTTTTTTAAAAAAAAAAAAAGCTATTTTCTATTTCTCCATGTTAAAAACTTAACCCCATCTGGCGTGATAGATAGCTCAGCGGGTAAAGACGCTTGTTGCCAAAACTGAAGATCTGAGTTAGAACCCTGGCATTTGCTGATGGGAGGAGAGGACGGGTTGTATCAAGTTGTCCCCTGATCTCTGTATGTATACCATAACATGGGATCGCACATGAGATCGCACATGAGATCGCACATGGGTACATGCACACACACATACTTAATAAAGGCAACAGAAATAAAAAAGAAAACCATTGCCTGTTCAGTACTGCATACTGGTGTTTTTCATATTGAATATCGTTTTTATTTATTTATTTGTTTGTTTGTTTGTTTATTGATTTATTTAGAGCAGGGTCTGGCTATGTAGTTCAGCTTGACCTTGAACTCAGTCCTTTGCATGCAGCCTCCTGGGCACTCAGATTACAGACCAAATTTACTGGGTTTCAACTAAACATTCTTTCCTCTATTACTGCTCAGCATTTATTAAGCACTGTCCGGTGTTTACCATTTACCCTTGCTTACTTGAAACATCTTGGTCATCAATGGGCAGCCAACAAAATGAGGAGTGGAGAGAAACAGGTCTCTGTTGCCCAGTATCTATTTTGCCGTGAAGGGCAGGGAGTTAAAAGCTGTGGGAGCCTTCGTGAGTAGGAGGTCGCATGTTCAGAAAGGGGAGTGACAGAGCAGCTCTTAGAACCGACAACTTCGGATGTCTAGAAACCAATCGCAATAGTCCCTGCAAGTTATCAGTCCAAGGCTGCTGTTTTCAGCCTATGGTCAAGACCTCTTTAGGTGCTAGTGACCCTATCACAGGGTTCACCTAAGACCGTGGGAAAACATAGTTACATGACAATTCATAACAGCAGCAAAACTACAGTTGTGAAGTAGCAACAAAATAATTTTATGACTGGGGGTCACCACAAAATGAGGAACTGTACTAGGGGACCCAGCTTTGAGAAGGTTGAGAACCACTACTCTAAAGAGGAAATGACACTGTATGGTATCTAAGAACATAAACCTTAGATTGCAGTTGACTTCATAGCAGTGCAACCCTGGCCAGCATTACCTAACTACAAGTATGGTAGTTTGAATATGCTTGGCCCAGGGAGTGGTACTATTAGGAGGTGTGGCCTTGTTGGAGGAAGTGTGTCACTGTGGGGGTGGGCAATGAGACCCTACTCCTAACCACAAAGGAGCCAGTCTTCTCCTAGCTACCTTCAGAACAAGAGGAAGGACTCTCTATCTGCCTCCAGTCCCAGGCATGCCCAGATGCTGCCATGCCTCCTGACATAATGATAATGGACTGAACCTCTGAACCTGTAAGCCAGCTCCAATTAAATGTTGTCCTTTATAAGAGTTGCTTTGGTCATGGTGTCTGCTCACAGCAGTAAAACCCTAAGAAAACAAGTGACTGAGTTCCTTAACTATGGAGTAGGTATAATATTATCCAGGTCTTACTTGGGGCACTTTCCTTGGGCAAAACTTTAAGGAGCTTCTACAGACTTTAAAATCAATACAAATAATATTTTTACATGATTTTTTAAAAAAAAGAAGAACCACACTAAATGCAAAAATGGCATGACAAAGAAAAATATCAAAGGGAACTTTTTGTGACTGAATACATAGACCTTTAAATATTCCTAAGGTTTTAACCTAAGGTTATGCAGATCTGTCTCGGACTTTTCTCTAACCCATTATTTGGCAGCCATTTCTGACTTTTATTATGTTTGCCATTTGGAAAGTCTGAGAAATTTCAAAATTATTCACCCTTGATGATGTCAGATTTTTTTTTTTTTCTTTTCCCACTAGAATTAATCTCTGGCCTTAAAACTTCTTATGCTGAAATCATGTTAGATTTTCAGAAAAACTGCAAAGATAATGCAGAGAGCTCGCACATACTCCTCCCTAGTCACACTAGTAACATTAATATCTTCCAACACCGAGATTCATTTATCCAAATCAAGACATTGACTGATAAGGTTGGTACAATACTACTAAATGGAGTATGCCTTTCCTCAGTTTCTCCATGAATTATTATATTGTTGTTCAACCCATATGGCATTCAGTCATCATGGTTCCTGAAGTACTTCAGATTAGTGACAATTTTCTTTTCCCTATTGGTCATGACATTGACACCTTTAAAGGATACTGGTTAGATGTTTTTGTTATATGCCTCTTGTTGTGGTAAATCTCCAGCCCAAATATGACCCGGTAATGAAAACATGACTCAGTTAATATGAATACATACTTTGTGGTTAGACTGGACAGATCTATTGCTACACTACCATCTTTCACATCTATGCAACCCCTTAGAACCCCCTTAGAACTTATGGTTCCTCCAGGCCATATGCTTCTGCTCTGCTTTTCTTCTCCTTCCTCCTCTGCATCCTCTCCCTCTTCTATTTTCTCCTTCTTCTCTCTCCCACCTTCTGCTCCACCTTTCCTTTTATCTGCNCAATCATCAGCTCTCCTTTATTTTACAAATTAAGGTGGGAAGCAGGTTTACAGGAAATCACCTGAGTGCTGACTCATTCCTAGTTTACAACCACTCACAGGAGAATGGAATTAACATCAAATGTAATTAGCCCCAGGGCTATCTGTAACAGCCTGTCAGTTTGCATTTGTCTGATACTTTCTCATAATTAAACCAATGTTATAAATTTGCAGAAAGAATACTATAAACAATAAGCATGTCTTCATGTTGTCTGTCCACTGTGGTCCCTCAGTATCTGGAACAGTGCATGGCCATCGGATAGCTATTAGTTCATGTTGGGCATGGCCAGCATCACTGTCTTGAATCAGCACAGCTGTGATTCCCCCACATGAGGCTCTTGTAAGAGGATGCATCATCATTTCCTCATGGAGGGAGGAAGTAGGCTTGGGGATTTACAGGGCTCATGGTCTTCCATGAAGTCCTTCTCACAAAGACCTTTCCTACCCAAGGTTATATGGAAGCAGGAGGAAGGTTGGTACTGTTCAGTGATAGGGTTGTAGCTAATGTAAGTTGCCAAGGAAATGTAATGCTGTAGTGGCCTTTGACTTACCCACACTCCTGTAGCCACTCTAAAAAACTTATTGGTTCACCAAACTAAGCTGGGTAGAATATTTGTACAGTTTGCTGGTATCCTCTCTATCTGGAGAGAACAAATATTTCCTTATATATCTTCATGAAAATCTACATGGATGGTGCATATATTCATTAAAAAATAACTGTGAATCATTTAAGACAGAATTTAGATGTATTCTCTTAATAATAAAGCTAATTAGCATGTATATACATATTTAGAACTATACTGTTTTCTTTTTAAAAAATACTATTTAAAGCCTTCTAAAGAAAATTAACTCCTATAAGAAATTCACTTAAATCCCAAGACAGGGTGAGAAACCTGTTCACTCCAAGCCACTGACCATTGGGAAATATGGAAAAATACAAAAATATAGAAAACCTAAATTTATATGTCAATCAACATGCCTTAGTCTGTCATTTATTCTATAGCAAAATACCTGGAACCAGATAATTTTGTAAAGACAGATTTTTTTGTCTCCTGGAAAATGATTCTGGTATCAGCATCTGCTCAGTGTTGTACCAAAGCATAAGACTTTGAAGTCCCTCACATGCAAGACAGAGAAAAACCATGTACTAGCTCAGTTCTTCTTGTCTTGGTGTATAAAGCAGAGGTTCTCAACCTGTGGGTCATGACCCTTTCACAGGTGTCACCCAAGACCACTGGAAACATAGATGCTTACATTATGATTCATAATAGGAGTGAAATTACAGTTATGAGGTAGCAACAGAATAATTCTATAGTTGGGAGTCAATACAACCTGAGGAACCATACTAAAGGATTGCAGCATTAGGAAGGTTGAGAACCCCTGGTATAAAGTAAGAATGGCTTTTATGGGGTTCTCTAGTCCTGAAGCTCTCTGAAGGGTGACACCTGTAAATGCTGTTACCATGTGGATAAAGGTGCTTGGCCCTAAACCCAGTGTCTTCATACTCCTCCAGGGGCCACATGGTAGGTGGGAACCATATGTAAATACACACACATGCACACACGCACACATGTGCGCGCGCGCACACACACACACGTGCGCACACACACATGTGCACACACATGCACACATACACACACATGTACATGCACACACATGTGCACACACATGCATACACACACACACGCACACACACACATGCACACATATGCACACGTGTACACGGACACACACATGTGCACACACATGCATGCATACACACACGTGTACACGCACACAAATACATGGGCACACACACGTGCACACACTCACACATGTGCACACACATGCACACATACACACACGTGTACACTCACACACAGACTTTGTGGCTGGGTGATGTTGAGTGCTAGGCTTTGTTTCATTTCCACCCATCAGCTGACTGCTCCTCAGGGAGTGGTTCACAAACATTTGGTGACAGCATCTCCATGACTGAACACATGTGGAAGAGCATCCTCTTGGCTGGCAGCCACTCCTTCACATTTCACAGGCTCAATCTGACTCAGATAAACATGCATCCAAATTTTAGCCTGAGTATGGCCAAGTTCCTTTAGCTTGCTGAATTCCATCTACTTCATATGTAAAACCAGAAAGCCTTCTCTTTCTTACTGTCAAGGATGAATAAAAATGATCTTTTCTTTGGGGAGCCTAAGAGGAGTCCTGGCTCACAAAGGATGACCAACAAGGACTTCTTATCTAAATTTCAGTGCCTTTTTTAGGTTCTTGTTCTTCTTCTGGTAGAGTCCAGAGATTAGTGTCCACACAGAGGCAGAAAATTGACTGAAGCCCTCAAACTGATTGGATAATCATCTAATGAGATGTTACATGATCGTTAGCAAGGTGGATCAGTAGGTAAAGACACTTGCCACTAAGACTGACAACAGAACTTTGTCCTTGGAGAACTTTGTCCTTGGGAGTCACAAGGTGCAAGAAGAAAACTTATAAGTTGATCCCTGACCGCCACACTTGCATGCGCACAGAATATATATTGGATTCTTACACATAGATGTGTGTGTGTGTGTGTGTGTGTGTGTGTGTGTGAAGAATCCAAAACTTGTATAATCTTATATATCAATTCTTTACCAATCTGTTTCTTGATCTGTATAACAATGATACCCATAACTTCCTCATAGAAATCTGTGAAGATAAAACAATAACATAATATAATTTTTAAGGCTCTAAAATAATGTAACTCCTGGTGAATGTGACTTGTTACAGTGAATCTCTGCATTTGATGCATAAGGCAAGGATAGATACGGAGGGGAGGAGTCGCCACAGATTTATTATGGAGGAAACCAATGGTGGTGGGTGGCGCAGCTTCCTGAGAGGATATAGTACGTGATCTTTACTTTCTCTGAACATAGCTCTTCATCTTTCATGGTTTCAACTTAACAGGTAAGGAGCAGGTAGGAATGAGAGGAGAGCACGGATCACTACCACAGCATTTCCAAAATTTTGAACATCAGAGAGTAAAATGTCTGGTGTAGGTCAGGTAGTGACCGTTTCAAACTTATGGGTCACATTTAGGCTCTGTCCAGAGAGTCTTTAAAACAAATGTTAACATTTCAAAAAATTCAAAACCATTGGTTCATTGACAAGGAAGGCTAACCTTCGGTGAATTTAATTACTGCATTTTAGGAAAATTTAAAGAGAGATGTAGTAAGTAGTTGAGTTTAAAGTTTAAAGTGCCCCTTACGTGTTGATAAGGGAGAGGCAGAGAAACGGAATGGGCAGTTAGACTTCTTGCCAAAACCGCAGAAGAGTGGAAGGAACGGAGAGCCAGGGTCTGGAGCCACACATTGCTGAAGCATTCATTTTCTCCTTGTGTAGTAGTTTGGGACTTTTCATAAAAAAAAAAAAAAAAAA
>NC_034604.1:35216526-35239584 GCF_900095145.1 Mus pahari
AAAGAAAGAAAGAAAGAAAGAAGAAAAGAAAAGAAAAGAGAAAAAGAAAAAGAAAAAGAAAAAGAAAAAGAAAAAGAAAAAGAAAAAGAAAAAGAAAAAAAGAAAAAAAGAAAAAAACTAGGAAATTTGTTTGGCCAAAGCAGCACAAGACTGTGGGAAGGTTCATGGGTCTTCTGCGTTTTCATGAATGAGATACTTTCTGCTCCTTGCTCTCAGTCTGTCTTTCCAAAAGTGTCTGTTTGGTAAACAGCCATGAGAGGCAGCCAGTATCTCCCGGGGGGGGGGGGGGAGGGGGGGCAGGGAGAGCCAGGTGTGTTTACTGCCCAGAAAAAAAGATCTGGGTTCCCAGAGCTGAATCTTTCTTCCTGTAACACACCACTCCCCATCATGGCTATACATTCCATTTGTCCTTTTCTCTCAATCCAGAGAAACGCTGGACACACCCTCCAGTCCTTTGTCTTTTGTCCAGGAGTCTCACAACACCCGTCAACATCCAGTCAACATCCATAAAACTCTGCCAGGGTCCATTCTTAGCTTGGAGTGGAAAAAGAATCACAAAGCTTTCAAGCCTTTTTAAAACATTGGTGACAGTTTACTACATGTCTACAAAGTCTTTCAGTCATTTTCACCCCATATCTTCTCTTGTCCACCTTTCATCTCCCACTGAAGCATTGCTCTTCCTAACTGGTCCCCCTCCTACACTCATGTCCTTCTTGGTATGAGCACCCCACTGGGTTTCTTGCATGAACATGGGTGGGAGTTTAGTTACTGTAGCATGGAGGACTTAATCAGCGGCTACACTACTGAAGAAGAAAATGACAACCCATCCCCAGCAGCATTTAATATTAATAGTCTCAGGGGAAGGAGTGGGTCCTGTGCAGGACTTTCCCCAACCATGGGGGGATGCTGACAACCCACTCTTGTGCAGCCAAGCACAGCTGCTGAGCATCCTGGATGCAGTGAGCATGCCATCTCCAGAAAGACATCCTTTTGCATCACATCTCTGTGCCCTCCCGCTCTCACGTTCCTTCGGTCTCCTCTTCCTTGGCCTTGGAGGAGGTGATCGAGATGTTCTGTTTAGGGCTGGGAGTTCCACCGTCGCTGTCTCTACAGTTTGGTCAGATCTCTACATTAGTGGCTGTCTGCTGCAGTAAGAAGCCTCTTTGATGAGGACAGGGAACTGCATGAATCTGTGGTTATAAACACAAAAACTTAAAAGATCACATGACAGTGAAGTACGTGAGGAAAGATGAACAAGAGCAAGAGAGCTGGAAAACTTTTTCTTAAAACTCACCTGAAAAGAAGCTGGAAGATGGTTCTGTAGTTAAGACCCCTTGTTCTCGAATAGGACCTGTGTTCCATTCCTGACACCTTCATGGTGGCTTGCAACCATCCCTTACTTCAGTTCTAGAGAATTTGACCCATTCTTCTGACCTTCACCAGCACCAAGCGTGGGGTACACATCTGTGCATGCAGAGAAAACATTCATACACATAAAATAAGGTAGATACATCTTTTTAAAGAGTAACCTAAAAAAAAAAAATTTAAATCAAGCAGAAAAAAAAAAAAAAAAAGGTAAGTTAACCCTAATTCAAACCCACTATATATACACAGGTATCAAGCAACTTATGGGATGCTATAGATATATAAAGCTTTTGCATAATCAGTTAAGAATAAATATGAAAGTAAATAAAACTGTCATCGAGTCTTTTAGGAATAATATACATATACACTGAACCCAGAGAGTGGTAAAGATTGTATTAGTGACTTTTGTCATTGCCATGAAACAATGTGTGACAAGATGCATAAAGGACCTTGTGAGCAGGAACCCCAGAAGAGGAATTGCCTCTATCAGCTTGGCCTGTATGGAAGTCTATGAGGTATGTTTTTTGAATAATGATTACTACGGGAGGATCCAGCTTACTGTGGGTGGTACTGTTCTTAGGGCAGGTGGTCCTGGGTGGTATAAGAAAGCAGACTGAGCAAGTCAAGGGGGTTGAGACAGCAAGTAGAATTCCTCTGTGATCTCTGCTTCCATTCCTAATTCCGACTTCCTGTTTTTAGGTCCTTCCCTGATTTCTCTCAGTGATAGAATGTGACCTAGGAGCCGTAAAATGAAAGAAAGCTTTTCCTCTTTGGAGTTGCTTTTGGTCATGTGCTTATCACAGCAATGAAGAGTAACACAGGAAGGATTTGTTTTGTCTATAGTAGAAGGATGCAGTCTCCTTGTCAGGGAAAAGCATAGCAGAACTCATGAAGAACAGAGCACAGAGCTGGGACCATTCCCATCTGAGCGGACCAGGAAGCAGAGAGGTGAATTCTTGTTTTCCCCTTTTCTTCTTTCGTTCTATCTAAGCCTCCAGTCCAGAGGGTGGGGCCACCTCCATTCAGGGTGGGTCCTTCCTCTTCAGTTAGTTCTCTCTCAAAACTCACAGACACACCCAGGGATGACAATGAAAAATAACCATCACGGATGGTCACCAGTGATTTACCCAGCCTCCAACGGTAAAATTATCACGCTGTCAGCATCCTTCCTCTCTCTATTTTTTTAATGTTTTGCTCAATAAAAATTTACCCACTAGTCAAAGGTCTTCTCTGTCGCCATTGTTCCCAGAAGGAATCTTTCTCCAAAACTCAGTACTATATAGTGCCGACACTAAGGTTTTTAAGTGAAAAGGGATGTATATATCCACAGACAGGGTGAAAGGGGAAACCGGGTAAAAACAGAGAGAAGAAACTCACCAAGGAGAAAGGACACCAGGCCCCCACTTCCTTCAGAACAATGAGAATTAAACAGAAGAAAACAGGTCTGCTCCTTATGCCAGAGTCTACAAGGCTTTACCACAAACCTAGTAACTGAATCCAGTAGTACATATTTATCCCGTAAACAAATGAAGTCCTTAAGGAAGTAATTTCTTCTCTGGATTGGTGATTTATATAGCAGTAACAGTTTTCCCTCATCGCTATCTTGTCACCCATGTATCAACCAACAGTGTGATGATGTGTGTGCTCACTATATCATGCATTCTTATTTCTATATGGGTGACAGAATATTCAATTCAAACCCGATAGAAATCCATTGGCACATTAAGAATAGACCAAGCTTCAAGAATGTTTGGGTTCAAAGATTCAGATCCTGTCAGGAGACCAGGGTCTACTATCTCAGGTCAGCTTTGCTCTCTATTAGCTCAGCCTTAGTCTCAACATGAGCGCAAGATGGTTGCCAAGAGACTCCTGCTTGTATACTCTCAGTCAAAGAAGAGTGTTCATGAGGGAAGCATCCTGAGTATTCTCAGCACAGCTCCCCAGGTAGCATCTCTCTACACTGACAGCTCACGGCTGACCCAATCTGTGTGAGCCTTTGCTACAGGGTTCAGGCCTGGAAGGAAGCCAGAAACAGAGTCAGATATTTGATATCCAAAGACTGAGAGGAGAGATGCCTCACAGGGAAGCAGAGTCAGGAGAAGGGACCTGGGTCTTTGGCACAGGTCCAAGGACGGGGCGCACCAGAGCCTTTGATGCTTGTTGGTTGTTCCCACGTGACTGTAAACTTCGCAAAGATTTTATATACTTGAGATGCTCTTTCTTCTGAGTCACAGCTCTCTGGAGATAATAATAGGGACCACCAACTGTACATTGAGTGAGTGGACGTCAGACGTGTCTTTGAATGTCAGTGAAGAGTGGGGAGAATCCTTATGGGAACTAGGATGAGGCTGCTTATGGCTTCCTCTTGTCTCCACAGTCAGACAGCAGTCGGCAGCCTTATAACCTGGCCTTGCCTGGCAGAGGGCCTCCTTCCCTCTCTTCCAAGAGCACACAGCCAGCCTTGGTGAGATAGATAGATATTGATCTCATGATAAGATTCTATCAGGACAAGAGGAGAAGCGAGGCAAAAATCACAGCAATGGGAAACAACGTGAAAGAATAGGGAGCCTACCCTAAAATGTCCTACTCTCTACTTTACCTTCAAATGGGGATTCCATCAGAGGGGTTACAGAGCCACCTAGTGGGCAAAGCGTATCCATGCGAATAGCATAGGCTTCTCTGAGTAGGCTCTGAGTGGTCCTAGACCTGGGCAAAGTAGCTTGGCCTCCTTATCAGAGGGTCTAACGCCCTCTCTTGCTTCTACGTTGTTCCTCATCCTATAATATTGCTGAGAGTAGATACGGGCAATTCTCACTGGCACTTCCTCTCTACTTTCTGGAGTTTGAGGGAAAGAAAAAGTGCTAATGTGGCAGAGAGGGTGAAATATTTTGATTCCTGTGTCCACCATTCTCTGCCTTAAATATTCAGAGGTCAGGGTTACCTGAGGGTTCTCAGTGTTTTATTTCACACACTTTCTCTTCTTCAATCAGTATGCATATATATATATATATATATATATCTCACTTTCTTAATCACACTGGATACATATGTATGCATAATATATACGCATTCATATATATGTGCATACTACTGATATATAATATATTTTGCATATATATTATATATATATACATATATATATATATCATTTCCATAATCTCAAAAAATAAGACATACTTCAAGCAGGAAGAAATGGATTTTTGTACATCAGAGAATGTCTCCCAATGTTTTCAGAGTACAGTGATATGGTCTGCTTGACTTATCCATAAAGATCTATACATACTTACAGATGCACATCTGGGAATACAGACACTGATTGTGGCGTTAACAGTGGGACTCACTTGTTCGAAAAAGGAATTAATCTCCAGATCTCACTATCTTGAACTCTCCAGTGTGCAGGGCTTTTGCTTCTGGCAGTATGAGATTCTAGGCTCCTGCCTTTCAGCTGGTTCTTGCAATGTGTAGGCCAGAGGTTCTCAACCCTCCTAACACTGTGACCCCTTCAATGCAGTTCCTCATGTTGTGTTGACTCAGAACCATAAAGGTATTTTGTTGCTACTTCATAACTGTAATTTTGATACTGTTATGCATTGTAATGCAAATAATCTGTTATGCAGGACATCTGATATGCCACCTCCATAGGGGTCATGGCCCACAGCTGAGAACATTGGTTCTCAACTGATGGAAACTTGAATCCAACAGGCGAAGGTGAAGATAGTATTTTACCTGTTGTTATTCAGGATTCAAACTACAGCACAGTGGCTGCAATCCTTGGCCTTTTATTTTAATGCTCTGCATAAATAGTATAAGGACTTTAAATTATACTGGGTATAATTTGGCAGAAAATAAAAATAGTTTATTAGGTGATGGTAATCTGTGGCCTGAAGGAGAGACTTTAGTTTCTGAGAGAGCAATTGGGAAGAATGTTGTAATGTAGAGGCAATCGCTATGCCAGTTGTTATGAATGGGATTAAATCATATCTTTGTCAGCTCCTCAGTATGCCCATTACAGAGCCTGTCATAGTGTCAGTGACTAATAAATATTGATTGAATATATATTTTGCATATACAGTCTACACATAGCATGGTAAAGAAAGGAGACTAGGGAAAGAAAGAACGCATACTTCTATAGAGTGTGCACATAAAGGATGGGGAGAGAGGAAATCAAGTGACATTGCAGTCTTAGTGATCAGAATGTGAGTAAGAGATAAGGACATGGGCAGTGGGTAAGGGGAGGTAAGGGGAGGGTAGAAGTGAATAGAGGAGAGGGCTGGGGTGGGGTTAGAGAAGAATAGGAAGAGAGAAGGAAAGAGAAGAGACTGGGAAGAGGGAGAAGGGGAGGAAGGATAGGGGGAGGGGGAGAGAACAATACAGTATGGATAGACTCAAAACTTAAAGAGCAGGAGAGATGACAACTCAGTGTATTTAGGACAGTCCAGCAGGTGATGGATGGTAGGAAATTAGGCATAGAAGTTGGTGTGGTAGAAAGAGCCTGTAACATGGAGGCAGGAGTTGAATGTGTAAGATTAAATGAATTATCTTTGAAGGGGGAGTATAAAGACAAAACGGAGTACATAACTATGTTTAGGGGAAGCTATCTAGTGACCTCAGTGTGTGTGCCTGTGTGCATGCGAGCATGTCTGACTGTGGTGCTCGTGATAAAATGAAGGTCTTCCTTATTGCTTGCTGGACTATGTACCCAGCCCCCAAAGTAGATTCTTAACGTTAGACATAGGCACTTTGATACGTTTCTCTGGCTGCCAGTCGAACTCATTTGCTAAATCCTGGATGCAATTACTTAAGATCTGCTATTATTTTTCTGTTTTCTCACAGTGCTGTGGACAGAAGTCAAGGCCTTGGAAATGCCAGTCGATGCTCTGTGGCTAAGCTACTATGTCCGCAGTCCACATTTGGCATTTTGCATGTAGGTTTTATAGGGTTGTTCATGTGTGAGGTAGAAAATTCATCCAACTAAACGTTTTCATTTCTCGGCCCTATTATATTCCAAATTCTCAGCAGCTATGAAAATAGAATTTCAAAGTTCATAACTGAAGCTTAAGCTCGGTTTCATTCGTTAGTGTATACGTCTCCCTTCTCCCTTTTGCCTTGGTGTTTATTTTGTAAAACACTGTTTAAACCTGCACATCAAATCCTGACGAAAAAAACCAGCCACCAAAGGGCAATCAAAACCCATCCAGCACATGTCTAGCCACTCTCCTGGGAGTCAGTCCAAGGATAAACCAAAGGCAAGCTGCCCAGGGAAGCGATCTGGAGCCCTGAGAACAGCAAATGGGCAAACGATGAAGAAACAGACAGGGAATAGCTTCGGCCACATTTCCAGCATGGGAGGGTTGTAACTTTGGCAGTAATCATTTTTCATTTCACTGCCTGGTAACCGTCCTCTCCTTGCACATTAAGAGAAACAACTCCTTTCCCAATAGAAGCATACATCTAGAAATAGGAGGCTGGCTGGCTGGAGAGAGCCGCTGCGTGCAAGTGCTGTCTTGAGGGATGATTCACCCAAAGGCTACTTGGAGGGCTTGTTGATGTAAACACGTGGGACTTTTCCCAGTGGAAGGAAAGACAGAGAGACATTCTAACAAGGGTATGTGTGTATATCTGCACATGTTTTTGTGTGAGTTTATGTATGTATCTGTGTGTATCTGCACATGACTTTTGTGTCAGTCTATGTGTGTCTATGTGTATCTGCTTGTGTTTCTCTGTGTGAATGTACGTGTGTACCGGTGTGTTGTGTGAGTCTGTGTTTGTCTGTTTTTGTGTGGGGGTCTTTATGCATGTGTCAATGTGTGTATTTCTGTGTATGTGTATTTCTCTGTGTGTGCATTTCTCTGTTTGTGTGTCTGTATCTGCACATGTTTTTGTTTAAGTCTATGTTTGTGTGTCTGTGTGTATCCATGTGTATGTCTCTCTGTGTGTATGTATGGTTGCCTGTGTCTCTGTGTTTATTTTTGTGTGTGTGCGCGTTTGTTTCTGTGAATACGTATGTCTCTGTGTGTATATCTGCACGTGTTTTTTATGAGCCTATGTGTGTCTGTGTATATTCCTGTGTGTTTGCATGTGTTTGTGTGTACCTGTGTTTGTTTGTTTGTGTCTGTGTGTGCATGTATGTGTTAGTGTGTGTTTGTGTCACTGTGTGTGTATATGTGTGTGTGCGCACGTGCGTGCGCACGTGCACGTGCATGTATGTGTGTATTATTGGTATCAGTTTGGATAGGTAAATGGAAACAACCGACTATCCCATGCTGCTGCACATTTCACGAAAACAACGCCTCTGATGAAGGAGATACTGTAGGGCAGCGGGCCCCAGGTGCTTCCTTTCTGAAGGAAACGCCCAACACCAGCAAACAACACTGCAACTAGTGTAAACCATGGGGACACATTAACAGCAAAGTCTAGCTCTTCTCAAAAACAAATTAAATTCTTGGAGTCTTGTGACATTGCCACTTCAAGCTCATGGCGCTATGAGAAGGGGGAGGAATTAAAAAGCAATCATTTCATTTATTTCATTTGTACTGAGTTTAGCCAACTACCACAATAATATCACTTGGCTTGCTCTCCTGTAATTATCCTGTAACGGCACAAAGTAAACAAATTAGAACTATTTATAGCTCGGAACACTCAAGTGGAAATGAGATATTGCCCAAGTACAATTAAAATAAATATAGGCTTGATATTTAATGCAGGCCTTCAAAGTTATGTGTCAGGACTTCTAACCCCTCGTGTTGTTCCTCATGTTTTTAATCTTCACAAAACAAAGAAAATTCCATCAGTGAGTCTCACTGAACTTACTGTCTCATGTGCTTACCAAGTTGTTCAAACAGGCGCTTGTTTTTATTCAAGCCAAACTGTACAGATCTAACAAGGGTGTGTTAATGAATGTACAAATGCAGAACGTACTTTAAAAAGGAAATCTCGCCATGAGATGCTACCAGGGGATTTTGTGAGTCAGTGGGAAGGAATATCACCATCCAGACTGATACTTATATAGTTAAATATGCCCATGCATGTGTGTGTGTGTGTGAGTGTGTGTGTGTGTGTGTGTGTGTGTGTGTGTGTACATGCGCATGAGTGTATGTGAGTGTGTGAGCACACATGTGCACACTTGTTTGGGTAAGTTTGAGTGCACGAATGCCACTGCATGTGTGTGGCTGTCAGGGGTCAATCTTTGGAGGGTTGTCAGTCCTTGCCTCTCCACCCTGCTTGAGATAGTCTCTCATTCCTTGCTTCTGGCTGGTCAATTTCCAGATCTTCTCTCTCCTGTCTTTGCCTCCTACCTTAATTGTGTGTGTGTGTGTGTGTGTGTGTGTGTGTGTGTGTTGTACCTACAAGGTATCTTCAGATGCCAGTGATATAGACTCCCCTGGACCTGATCTAGAGTTACAGGAGGCATGTGCTAACTCTGGCCATCTGCAACAGCAATGTGTTCTCCAGCACCAAGAGAGATACCTTTATTGGCATAGATACCTGTAAGGCCAGATAACAATTATATGTGAATGAAAGGGAATATACATCGAATAGAAGAGGAGAGAAATTTATAGCAAAATAACACTTTTAAAAGGTAACTACTCTGGCCTGAAGAGGTGGCTCGGTAACTAAAACACTGGCTGCTATTCCGAAGGGCTCCAGATTCCAGCACTGACATGGAAGTTCACAGTTGCCTGTAACTCCAATCTCAGAGAATCGAACTCCCTCTTCTGACCTCTATAGATACTGTACAGACATATATGGAGGCCAAGCAATACACTCATGTGTATAAAATAAAAATAAAGAGAAAAAATCTCTGTCTTAGGAAATTAAACTAATGCTCTACTATCTAGGTACAATGCATTAAAATTTTGTCCAAAGACATTACTTATATTCTCAATTGTAAAGGGGAAACTGACCAATGGGGTATTGCTTTTGACTGGCTGACATCCTGTAGCCACAGTGATAACTATAATCTACGCTTATTCATGTATCTAGCTCATGGGGAATCAGATGAACGGTTCCCAGCATCCAATTCACAAGACTTCATGGAGTTGGTGCTATGATAATTCTTTGTTTTGTTTTGTTTTTTGTTTTTTGAGACAGGGTTTCTCTGTGTAGCCCTGGCTGTCCTGGAACTCACTCTGTAGACCAGGCTGGACTCGAACTCAGAAATCTGCCTGCCTCTGCCTCCCAAGTGCTGGGATTAAAGACATTTGCCACCACACCCGGCTTGGTGCTATGATAATTCTTGACATACAGATAGATGCTAAAGGAAGGCTAAGGGTACACATGGCCTCAAGATTCTAGTGGGGAATCTGAATTTTAAGTTCTTCAATCTGATTATTAAGTTTGGATTCTGAACTGCTCTAATTTCTCTCGATGAGGAAGAATTTCCAACATAGAGAGCTGAGTAGAGTCCCAAGAATGTTTAATGCAGCCTGTTCACTGTCTTAATGTGGACATGGCTAAGGATACCCATCTCCTGCTGCTTAGAGCAGCCCTCTTCTTCAGAGTGTTTGCTCTAGGGCTTTGCCTTCACCCAGACCACAGGTCACCATGGCCAGACCAGGAGCACAGAGCTGTGGCTATCATCTACTCTCACTGCCTTCCCATGTGGAGCCCTCCACAGCCCCTCAAAAGCATCTCCCAGAAATGATTCTTGATCCTTTTCTCAGTGAAAAGGACAGAGAAGTCATTTTCTCACCATTTAACAAAAAGCATAAAACATTCTTCCTTCAAAGACAGATGATATATTAGGGTCAGAGCCAGAAGACTCTGCAGCCTACAAAAGGACTGTGCAAACCTGCTTTGCTCTTTCTTATAAGAAAAGCAATGCTCCTACTGCCAGGCCCAGAGGGCTTTGCCTGGATCTCTCTAAAATAGCATTACTCTAGGCAATGTAGAGCATCCTTCGGTAGGGATGAATGTTACAATGAATTGAGATCTCAATCATAAAACTAGAAGAAGACTTGTCTACTTAACTTCAGAACTGAAGCGAAGGCCATGAATTCAAACCTCACAGAGACAGCTATTTTTCTGATTTGTTGTGAAGGAACCACGGGGAGGAAGATCCAAATTTTTATTTCATTTATCAGGCAAATACTACATGCATATTTCTTTTTTCTGGCTTGCATTTAGGATTGAAAACTGGTTAGAAGACAGCCTGAGCCATGTTCAAATATTGTCATGTCTTTGGAATCTCAGGATTGCTCTCTGGATAAAACTACGGCCCTACTCAACATGAGTGCGACACCATAGAGCAAACCCAGCATATCCCAAACAGCACGCAGGACTAACAACACCGACCACCCTGGCTTACTGTAATCTCTTTTTAAAAAATATTTATTTTTGACAATTTCATACAAATATCTAGTGACTTCAAATCATTTTAACCACCCTTATTCTCCTCCCTTTCCCATGAAGCTCTTCTTAAGAAGCCCCACCCTACTTTCATGTCTTCCTCTTGTGTGTGGCTCATTGAGTTTAATAAGTTTAATTAGAGTTTCTTGCCTGAGCAAGATTGAAACAAAGATACCTTACCTTGCCTAAACTGCCAACAATGAAGTGATGGAGCCTGAGATACACACATGACAAATCTGATGTAGTACCTGGCACATGACGGGTGCATGTTGGTTACCAGTTTCTCTCCTGTTCCATTTTCAATGTCTATTCATTTGAAGTCATACATATGGATGGCGACTATACATCTTAACATTAAAACTAAGCTAAGTTGCTAACTAATGAAGTTCATCATTCATCTGGGAATTGGTACCACTAATAAATTTGTATCTTTACTTCTTGATAAAGTGTTAGGGTCCATTTTTCTCCAAAGAATGATAACCCAGACTCAAATAGTATGCAAAAGCAAGGAGAGTTTTATTCTGCAGGAATAACAACACCAACCATCCTGGCTTACTGTAATCTCTTTTTAAAAATATTTATTTTTGACAGTTTCATACAAATATCTAATGACTTCAAGTCATTTTAACCACCCTTATTCTCCATGCATGTGGGGGTCTCTTACTCCAAGATAGAGACCACCAAGTGAGCTTGCAGGCCCGATATAAACCACATTAGTGGATTCTGGGATAGGTGACCTCTATCTTACTCCATCTCTAGGGTCAACCCAATACTGGGGTGTGAGGGCTGGAAATTGTTACTGGGGAGGTCTGGAAACTTGCTGACCGATTGTCCTTGCTTCAGGCCAGGTGACTGGACAGTTACTGGTGGCAGAATAGTTTCTGACTAGCTAGCTACCTGAAGCCTGTGGATTTTTCTAGTAACTGACTTGCCTAGGCTTGTCTGGGCTTGCCCAGTTCTTTGGCCTAGTCTCTTAGACTGCCAATTTGAAGCCTGTCATGGAGCCAGCCTGTCTCAAAAGGACTTGGAGGCCCAGTCCACGACAGCACAGCCCCTGCCCTGGCTGAGGACACTTAGATTCTCTTCCTTAGGATTGCTTTGTTTGTTAGATTTTTCTGTGGAATGTGACCTTCTTGAAGGCAAGCCTAAGCGTTTGCGTTTGTACCCTCTCAGAGACTCTCCCACGTTAGCCACTCAGTAAACACTGGTCAGCCATTGATTTGATGCCAAGAAACTAAAAAGCTGTTCATCCATTAAAGTAATTGATACTGGCTTTGAGATTCCCCACTCTATTTGGCCACCACAATCACCTTTAATCCTCTGAGATTTCAATTCTCGGTATGTAGTGCTTGATTATCTTCTAAGTAGATCCTATAACATACAAAAGAGGGTGAGAGTACAGAGGGGAAAAAGAACAAAGACAAATGAGAGAGGAGGGAAGAACACAAGGGGAAAATAATGAACTCCAATTCTGCTCTTCACTGCTGTCTTTAAATACTGCATGCTTTTATTTTAGTATGAGCATTTATAAATTTTTAGACAACCACAACAGCAAAAATAACCATGTACATGTAGCTATTGCTCTTTGTTTATATACCAGGATGTTTCTAAGAAATGGTTACACAACATGGGATCTAATTTGCCCATGACAGATATTTTTCATGGCTTGGAAAATTAGAGTGCAACAAAGTAAAAAGAACAAGCACGGCTTTTGAAATTGGTTATGTCCCTACAACAATCTGTATTTTCTTAACAAAGTTGTTTAACTTCCGGGAGCTACAAGTTCTTTTTTTTATTATTATTGGTTATTTTATTTATTTACATTTCAAATGTTATCCTCCTTCCCAGTTTCCCCTTCACAAGCTCCCTGTTTTGTCCTCCCTCCCCTCTGCCTCTATGAGGGTTCTCTCCCACATGCCTGCCCACTCCTGCTTCACTGATCTAGCATTCCCCTACCCTGAAGCATCAACCTCCACAGGACCAAAGGGATTCCCTCCCATTGATGCCAGACAAGGCAATGCTCTGCTACATATCCAGCTAGAGCCATGGGTACCCCCTATGTATTCTTTGGTTGGTGATTTCATCCCTGTGAGCTTTGGGGGAACCTGGTTGGTTGATATTGTTGCTCTTCCTATGAGGTTGCAAACCCCTTCAGCTCCTACAGTCCTTGCCCTAACTTCTCCATTGGGATCCCCATGTTCAGTCCAGTGTTTGGCTGTGTACATCTGCATTTGTATTGGTCCAGCTCTGGCAGAGCCTCTAAGGTGACAGCTATAATTGGCTCCTGTCAGTAAGTACGTCTTTGCATTAGCCATAGTGTCTGGCTTTGGTGTTGAACTACAAGTTCTTAATTTTTACAAGAAGGCCTCATATTAATTTCTGTCTGAAAGTTGTTTTGGTGCTAGCAATAATGGTGTAAGACTTAAAAGATGTTCTTAGGTTTGGGGAGATGGTTCAGTTGGTGTAATACCTGTTGCAGAAGAGTAAGGTGGTTGTTTAAATAAGAATAGCTTATTTAATATAATAATAATTTAAATATAAGAATAAGGTTCATATATTTGTTGGCTTCCAGTTGGTGGAACTGTTTGGGAAGGATTGGGAGGTGTGGTCTTGTTGAAAGTAATGTATTACTGGGGTTGGGCCCATGCCATTCCCAGTTAGTGTCTGTTTTGTGGTTGTAACACAAGATCTAAGCCTCAGCTACCGTTCCAGCAGGATGTCTGCATGCCTACTGGCATGCTCCTTGCCGTAATGGTCAGGTACTCACTCTCTGAAACTCGAAGCCCTCAATGAGCTCTTTCTTCTATAACTTGCTTTGGTCATGGTGCATTGTCACAGCAACTGAAGAGTAACCAAGATGCATGAAGACCTGATTTTGGATCCCCAGCACTGTAAAAAGCTGATCACAGATATATACTCACCTGTAATCTCAGTGCTGAGGAGTCAGACACAGGCAGATCCCAGGTGCTTTCTGGCCAGCCAGCCTAGCTGAACTGATGAGCTTGCTCCAGGTTCAGTGAGAGACCCTGTCTCAGAAACAAGGTGGGGAACCAATCTTGAAATGCCATCCAACATTAGTCTCTGGCTTTCATGTACAGAGAGACAGGCATGAACAGACACACACCAACACAGGCACAGAGACAGACAGACCAAGAGACAGACACATAAAGAGAGAGAGAGAGAGACAGAGACAGAGACAGAGACAGAGAGAGACAGAGAGAGAGAGAGAGAGAGAAACAGACAGACAGACAGACAGACAGAGACACACACAGAGAGATAAACAGACACATGCACATTCCTTAAAATTGGTTCTAACATTTATTGCAACAATAGCTGTGAACTTCATTCTTCTTATGAATGAAATATAGGTGTTCTTATTCCTTAAAAATATTTTTATTAACCCTTTCAGGATTTCATACATTGTGTTTTGATCATATTAGCCTTACTGGGTCCTCTTAGATTCATCTTCATTATTCCACACCAAACTAACTTAAAACAACAACAACATTTTAAGCATACTGAGTTTAATTAGTGATGCCTATATACTCACATGTACCTATGTGAGTTCATGTATTCAACTGTCCTATTGTGGATAGAAAATAATGCTTCTTTGTAATCATCTATTGCCTCTGAATCTCACAATCTTTCTACTTCCTTTTCTGTAATTATTCCTGAACCTTGAGGGGAGGGTGTGTGATACAGATGTTCCATTTAAAGCTGAACACCCCATAGTATCTTATTATCTATATTTTGACCAGTCTCCATGTTAATCATGATGTCCTGCAAAAACGAGCTTCTCTGATGAGGGTGCAGAGAAGCACAGATAGATATAAAACGACATCGTTAAGAGTGAGTTTCATCTTGTGTCCCCTTAGCAGAGTAGTAATACTAGGTTCTCCTCTAGCATCTAAATCCTATCAAGCCACAGGTTCTTCACCCTGATTCTAGTGACAGGTATGAGTCCCTTCTTGTAGAAAGACCCTCAAATTCCATCAGAAAATGGTTGGTTACTTCCATGATACTCAAGCCACTGTTTGCACTGGTGGGTATCTTTTACCAGACAGTTATTTTAACTCACATTTTTCACACCTGAATAAAACTAATAATTCTCTCCTCATTAGCACTGGTGGCACTTTCCAGCACTGTAAAAGCTAACCAGGAGGGATGAATTTTCAAGGTGAGTACCAGTTGGGTTTCTCTGTAGTCTATGACTCAAGTGGGTGACATATTCAACAGCAACATATTACTGTCAAGTCCTGGAGGGTAACCAAGAGTAATGGCAATACTCTGTGATATCTGGGGATTCATGGGACCTTATCAGCCAATAACTTCAGTTGATGTAACCCATTTCCAACATTGAGCTTTTTGTTAGACTGTGATGCCCAATAGGGGAATTGTTTCTCCCATTATAGAGTAACTCCACTTAGGATTTTTTTATATATGAGTATATTTCCAGTGTAGGAGGCTTCTGCTGCAGTAGTTTTTCTTATAATTGTTTCAGAAGGAATTCAGTGCTAGTAATCACTCATTGCAGTTCCTCTTCTAATCTTTATTTTCATCCCCACTCTATTTAACCCTTCCTGTTCCATAATTCATTTTTTTTCAATTTACACAACAAATGAAAACAAATTCTGATAAGGTTGTGAGGAAAGGGAAATCCTTGGCCACTGTTGGTGAGGAATAAATTTATGCAGTCACGGTGGAAATCAATATAGAGGTAGCTTAAAAAGCTCAAAGTAGAACTACCATATCATGTATCTCTACCACCCCTGGGCATATACCCAAAGAATTCCTTACTCTACTTCACAGATACACTTGCATATCCATGTCCATCAATCAATGAATGAATAATGAAAATGGAGTACATATACATGGTGGAAATTTTCAACAAAAAGTAAAAATGAAATTGTAGAATTTGAGGATGGGTAGATGAAACTGGGAAACAATAAGTGATGTTCTTGGTTCCTTTGTTGAATTATTTTATAAGGTTGGAGGTACACTGATAAACCCAAAAAGAGAAGAACAAAATATGTAAAAGCCCAAATTATAATTAGTTATTGAAGAAAAATTATATTTTCCTTATAAGGTATAACTCATTTTTCCCAAGCCATTAAAAAAGGTTTGAAAAATATCATTAATCATTAATGAACTCTCACTTATGAAAATGTCTGTGCCAGGTGAATATACATAATATATATATAATATATAATATATAATATATAATATATAATATATAATATATAATATATAATATATAATATATAATATATAATATATAATATATAATATATATATATTATGTATAGTATAGTCAGGGTCTTATCACCACCTCAATAAACATTCAGAACTGAGACAATCTAAATAATTTAATAAAACTTTGCTTTATAGAGAAAACTATAACTCAAAGGTGGCTTATAAAGTCAAGATCTTCCCAAGCCATTAGAATGGTTAGCGGTAAGATATGTATTTTCCATATTTTCCATGCTCAGTTCAAAAACATATAAGGAATGTAACCCACCAAAGGAAAAAATTGTGAAATAATATATATATATATATGTGAAATTATATATATATATATATATATATATATAAACTTGTCGCCAAATGCTTGAGAGACTCATATCCTGAGCTGAACTACAGGATTAAAGATAGATGTAAAGAATGGGGGTGGGGCTTAGAGAACAGTCCAAAGGTAACCAGGAAAAGTCCCAGGAACAGCACTGTGACAGAATACTCAGCCTGCTGAGGAGCAGGCCCAATTCAACATTTCACAGTGGACCTTCATTGTCTTGGAGCTGAAGCTAGGGCAAGAGAAATTGACCACCAAGGATGGTGAATCTTTTTTACGGTTGCTGAACTGGAACTAGAATAAGGTCCAGCAAGAGCTTTCTTCTTCCCCTAACCTCATGCAAAGAGATAACTTGAAGTGGCTTCTTCTCCTGTCCTTGGTGATCAAGTTGGGGGGTTGTCTGCCTTTTGGTTAAAGGACTGGGAATAAGCAATGTGAAATTTCAACACACACAAATCAATGTTATACATCCATTTCTCTTCCATATCTGTGTCAAAGTTTGAAACAAGGATTAAATAAACAGGGGGGAAGGGGGTGAGAAAGCAAAAGTACAATGGTGGGGTCAGAACCCATAACCTGAGCATCAGCTTCATTTAAATGGAGATGAGCAGCCCACTGCATAGCTCTCTCACCGTTCCAGTGCCTAGGCTGCCTTCTGAGCTGCTGCCAGTCATTCTGCCAGGAGACACAGTCCCAAATTACCTAAGACAGGGGGTTGCAGTCTTAGAAGATTGAAATAATAATAATAATAATAATAATAATTATTATTATTATTATTATTATTACATCTTGACCACAGTTTCCCCTCCGTACTCTTCTCAGTCCTCCCACCTCCATTCAAAATACTTATATCTAAAATCTGCCACATGTATTAGCTTGGGAGATTAAAATCTCAAATGTTGAAATCTTGAGAACACATGCAAGCTGCAATTCATTCCCACTGGGAAAAAATTATGTAATAGAGGCAGAAGTCTGGGTTCTGGGAGGGCAAGTTTGGTGGTCACTAGATGAGTAAATGCTTAGGAACCTGGATGCCTTGTTTGGGGTGTGTGGAAGAGATGTCCCCACATCTTAACAGTTTCAGCAGCAGGAGTTTGAGTTGACTTGGTTAGAAACACACCTTTAGTGTCAGAAGGCACTGACAACTGAGTGCTAGATGAAAGAAATCCATGAGGCTGGGTCTCCCTGGAGAGAGACTTTCCTTTGCTGGCTTAACTAATCTTGCAGCCTTAGGATGCTCTGGCTCCAATCTGCATTCAGCTTAGCTGTCCTCAAACTTTTAGTTCCAAATGGGAGGACTCAAATGCCATTCATTTCCCTAGCTCTGAGGCCATGCTGCAGACACCCCAGCATCCCTGTCTGTATAAGATGGTGTTTATGTAAATTTGGACTGTGTCTCCTGGCAGAATGACTGGCAGCAGCTCAGAAGACAGTCTAAGCACTGGACCGGTGAGAGAGCTGTTGAAACTTTCTAAGTAAATTAAGGGTCTGCCTTTGTACATGTGAAAGAAGAGTCCTTGGTATCTCTGCTATTTGATTCCACTACCAGTTCAACTGTGACTCGTTAAGGTTTTTTGTTTTTTGTTTTTTGTTTGTTTTTTTTTAACCCATATCCCCCATAGACTTAGGTACCTCCAGTGGTACCTCAGATGACTGTGGTCATGAAGTTTGGTGGACATAGTTACAAATGACAGTGACTTGTATAAAGACATTTCACTTTTGACCTATTATTTATGAATGCTGTTCATGCTGTTGCAAGTTTAAGTGTTGATATTGTGTATGCCATTGTTCCATTTTATCATGTCATGTGACCTACTTAATGTTACAATTAAGTTACAATGTCAACTAACTCTCCTTTTAAAATATAAGTCATTTAAGTAATTTTAAACTATTTTATAGAATTATATTTTGAGATTTTATTTGTTTTGAGTTCTAATATTAACGACGTTTTGATTAGAGACTTTGGACTTCGGGGATTTTAACATCTAAGAAAATGGGATTATGATCTGTGGAATGATAGTCCCAACCTATTCTGACCAGAATGTCCTAATTATCAGCCTGTAAGGCATTATTTTGGTACAGTGCTCACAGCTGAGTACTCTGAGTCTGAAAGGTGAGGAAGTGGCAGGGAACAAAATCTGCTTTCCAGATCTTGGTCAGGGACCATAAATTCCTTACTTTCATCCAAGAGAATTATGATCTGTTCCACCAACAAAGGGAGAATCAGAAGATCCAAGGTCTAATTGCAATACCAGGTATTCAATAGTTAGGAACTTACCCTGACTGGGGAGAGCAAGCTTCATTGATGGTCTGGGTTCCATTCACAGAGGCCAAATGGTAGAGAGAATTAACTCCTCTGAGTTGTTCTCTGACTTGCACATGTATACTGTAGCATGTAGGCATGTGCAGTTGTGGACACACATACAAACATGAATATAAGAAACAAATTTTATTAATGTAATCAAATTTAGAAAAAAAGATAGCCTGGACAACAGGTATAGCTTGTCTTCTACTGCTTTGTGGGTTCTTCTTTCCTACCCTTGTTTCATTCCTATTACTAGATAGGATAGAAAGGAGACTGAGAGAGAGAGAGAGAGAGAGAGAGAGAGAGAGAGAGAGAGAGAGAGAGAGAATCCTTGAATCTAATTTCTTCTATGAGCACAACTACTAACAAACTGCAACCAACCCTTCTGAATAAGACCATTAACCACCAACCCCATCTATCAGTGTTCTAACAATTATATACCCTTTGAAAAGTTCCCAGAACTCCAAACAAAATGCCACAACTGTAAACACTTTCTGCAGCTGACAAAAGCCATGTCTCTGGTAGAGCTTGGAGCAAATGACAGCTGCTACAAAGAAGCTCCAAATTCCTACACCTAAGATTAAAGTAAAAACATATTCTTAAAGTATTTCTGTGTTTTTTAAAAGAAATAAAAGTTGCAGAACTCTCACTACATGTCTCTCTTTCTGTTTTAAGCCATTAATTATGCTGTGTGTAACAGGAAATTATAAACAGAGACATTTTCAATGAACCAAGCACTTTTTAGGTCAGTGATCAAGGTTTTCAGGAGATCTTGCTTGCTTGATTTTAATCTTTATAAATTTTGATGGCACCCACAGCTTTTAATTTCCTGTGGACATATAAACAAATCCGCTGGCTTCCATTCTGATGTTAATACATCCTTAGAGTATATAGGTTGATTTAACTCCACAGGTTTTTATACAACCCAGTGTCTCTTTGTCGGCTATTGTTCCTTGACTGAAATGGATTGTAATTTTTGCTGTGGGGTTCAAACCAAGCCCACAAGGTCATTTCCTGACCAATGGCTTACCTTGAAAACCTCTTTTAGGCCTACACTCAGGGGTCCAGTGACAACTCTTGCCACATTGCCTGTACACCCCTGGAAGCATAGACCTTCTTTCTGGTTTATACTTAGAAAAACAATTGCCCTTATAGATGGCTTATTCACAATTGTTGCAAATGATGATATTCCCCACAATTAAAGCACCAGGCCTTTTAGATCTGAAACTCTTAGCAGCTTCATCACAGTCCCTTTCTAAGTGATTTTTTTTTGTTTTGTTTTGCAATTAGAGCACCAGGCATTTTGAAATCAAAGACCTCTGGCTATATTCACATTGTACACATTAGAACCAATATCAGTCATATCCTTTATCCACTATGTCCATAGGTGTTGTTCATGCCTTTAGTGATCTAATAACATTTTTTATATTCAGTATTCGCATTTTCATACACCAATGTCTCTTTTAACACTTCACCTGAGTCATGATCTGATATGGCTTTGTTCACAGCTAAGACTAATCTTTGTAAAAATATCAGGGAAGTCTTCTCTGGAGCCTTGTATAATCTTTGTAAATGAGGTAGACCTTTTTAGAGTGCTCCTGAACCTCATTCTAAGGTCATAAAGCCACCAAGTGATACGGTTCTATAGAAACATCATCAAATTGGATCTGTTCCTGTATATCAAAGTACTGCCCTACACCTAGCAACTGATCCTGTACTAATATTCGTCCCTCTTGCTCTATTTCACTGTTGAATTTTCATGGCTTCTTCCATCCACCATGTTAACCAATACAACTTCAGACCAGCCTCTAATGCAACTATTACTAATCCCTTCCAGTATTGGGGAATAATTCTATTGTGAGTAGCCCAATTATTTAGAATTTGTTTTACATAAGGTGAATGCATCATATATGAAATCATGACCTCTTTTAAATGCCTTAGATCAATCATTTCTGTAGGATGCCGTCCTATCTCATCATAACCTTGTTGCACACCATTAGTAGGCTTATGCTGTACGACTACTGGACATGCTGATGGTGATCTTCCAACCCCAGGCCACTGCTCCTCTACCTCTGGCAGTGTGCTTGGTTCAGGATTAACCTTCTCTTTAACAATGTACTGTCTTCATTAGATTGTTCTCTTGCTTTTTCAGCTTTTGACTGACCTGACTGCCCTCTAGCACACTTTATTTCCTTCTTTCCTTCTGTGGGAAGCTTCGGCTCTCTTGCTCAGTCACCAGGATTGCACTCTTTTGTTCTCTCCTTTCCCAAGTTCCACCCACAATCTCTCCAGTGTACTGCCAACTCTGTAACCCTCAACCTTTTCAGAAAAGAGACATGAGACCCTCTTTTGCTTTTCCAGCTCAGCCAATTTTTTTTTAATTATTTCTTAGGTCCCTCCATTTCCACGTGTGATTCTTCCAACTGCTCAGCCATTCTTCCAACCTGTTTGAAACAGAATATATCAAGAAGAAACAGAAAAACCAGAAAATCCCCCCCTGGAAGCAAAAAGGAGGATATCCCAGCACTTAGCAGCCACAATAAACTTTTTGCTGACATCTTAAAAAATATCTGTTCTTTATTCACCTGCCGTTTTCTTTATGGCATTTAAAAACAAATTTTTCCACTTTTATCCTCACCTTTGGAGACCCAAATTAAGACATCACTTGTAGCTGGACTTTGCTACAATGTGGATTCTTTATCCCACCCTTTATCACACTGGTTTCACCCCCTATCACTAGGTAGGATGGAAAGGATAAAGGGTAGAAAGATAGAGATCTCTAAATATTTCTTCTTGTTTCTTTTTTGATTATGACTACTAACAAGCCAAAACCACCCCGCTGAACAACCAACAACCAATAACCAACAACCTCATCTAATGGGACAGGACTCTGGCATTTACATATCCTCTGAAACGTTCCCAGAACTTCGAACATCACTAATCACAGAAACTATCTGCAGCTGGCAAAAGCTTGCCACTGCTAGAGAATGAAGCAAATCATTATCAACTGCTGTGGACAGTTCAATGCAGCCCTGGGATTAAAGTGAAAGCACATTCTTACAATGTATCTGTGTTTTGTTTTTAAAGAAATCAAAATTGCAGAATTCTCACCACAGGAATGGGTTTCTGAGAAGAAGTTTTGTAATCTTGTTAATATCAGCTAAAATTGGATTCTGTTTTGTTTTATATTTATTTTTGCCTTGTTTGTTTGTTTAGGGTTTCTTTTCTCTGTGCAGCTTTGTTCTAGAACTCACTCTGTAGAACAGGCTGTCCTCAAACTCACAGAGAGTCTCCTGCCTCTACCTAAGTGTTAGGATTAAAGACATGCCCCACCAATTCATGGCCTGTTTTCTATTTTTAAAATGCCACATAACTTACTTGGAAATTAACTTGAAGGAATTAACATTTCTGTTACTTAATTTAGTATTTATGACTTTTTAAAAAAAAATTTGTTGACGCTTTGTGAATCTCACATCATGCACTCCAATCTCACTCATCTCCCAGTCCCTCCATATCCCACCTCTTTCCTTGTAACCATCCCTCCAAAAGGAAAAAAAAAAAACAAAACCAGGACAAATAAACAAACAATAAGAAGCAACCATATCGATGTGGAAGCTGTGTTATGTCAAGATGTGTCACACAGTGCATCCTTTTATCTGAACAGCTTTCCTTGCAAATGTTCATTGCAATGAGCCATTGTTCTGTTAGAAGCCTCTGCTTCTACTATACTATCAACACTGGATCTTCACTGTGACTCCTCCTCCTGTGACACTGCTGCCCTGTGTCATGGATATCCCGCAGGACCAGCCCCTTCACAAGCTTCAGAAGTTCATAGACTGGGTAGAAGCTGGAGTGGGCCAACTCCAAGCCCTGGATCTGGGCCTGGATGAACAGCCCACCATTTCTCCTGTGCCTGTACCACCAGGGCATGTTCTTCCACTTTGTCCTCATGGAGGAGTGGGTGGGTGGCGAGCAGCTCTCCTGCTTGCAAGGAGCAGGGACCCTCCATGGTCCACGTGTCTGGATGGGACCAGCTCTCTGGCTTTCATCCCCTCAGGGCCAGCTCTCCCATGCTGCCCAGGTGGCAGCCCAGATCAGACCAGGCACATCTTCATGGCCTTTGGTGATAGCCTGGGCCAGGGACATTGACACAGATCCCTGCTGCTGTAGGGTTACAGACCCAGACATGGCCCTAAGTGGTAGCATGGGGAGAATACCACCATGGGCTCAGGTAGCAGTGCCCTCTACTCAACATCAGGTTGATTCTGCCTTTGTGTCTCCAGAGCTGCCTCTCTTTATACTGCACAAACCAGTCTGCTTCTTTCTCCTCTCCAACACGTACTTGCACATTGTACTGGTGCCCACACACCCGTACAGTATAGTGGCAGGCTTCCTGGTATTCATGACTTTTTATACCAGAAATCTTGGTTTTGTATAAAAGATTGTGTGTGTGTGTGTGTGTGTGTGTGTG
>NC_034604.1:35239604-35245845 GCF_900095145.1 Mus pahari
GAGAGAGAGAGAGAGAGAGAGAGAGAGAGAGAGAGAGAGAGAGAGAGAGAGAGATACCTGGGTTTCCTAAGAGGCTAGAAGAGGGCCTCAGACTTCTTGGAGCTGGAATTAGAAGTAGTCACAAGGTGCATCTTGTGGATGCTAGAAACTGGACTTGAGTCCTCAGGAAGAACAAGCGCTCTTAACCACTGATCCATCTCTCCAGCCCCCTATGCTTTGTTTTTATATAATGAAATTTTTATGGGATTGTGCAACTTCATCTAAATATTAAGATAAGCTCCCTAGCACAGCTTGGCATAGTTTCTCCCAGCTTTTCTTGTCTCTCAAAAGGATCCATCTAGATCTCCATTTCCTTCATTTCAGGCCTTTTTCACACCCTTAACTCAGCTCCTAGTCTGCTTGTAGTTGACTTCTGGTTAGGGCAGGTTGTGTTGTTTATTCTCAAACAATTCTTTTATTTTTGTGATATGAATTAAAAGAGAACATTGGTGTGGATCATGTAAAACACTAAATTCTAATGTTGGTTCAAAATAAATGGCCAAATATGAACTCATCAAACCACCTGCACATGAATGGAGAGGCAGTTCAATCTTTTATTTGGAGCAACAGAAATGTTTCAACCTTTTATAGGCAAAACCAAAAACTGAGTTATCCTTCCAGTATTGTGATCTATACTAGAGTCAGAATAGAATATTATTTAATGCCATGGTAAAAATTGAAGCTGGCTCAGGTACCCCCTTGTGACATAGTTTTCAGGCTTAATTTACCAAGAGGTACTGTTAAGTGTAATACACAGTACATAGGTAAATGGTTAAGTGTTGTCTAAGCTTACATAGCAGCTGGCTCTGGAACTGGGTAGACTTTTCCCCATTTCATTTCAAATCTAATCATGTTTGTCTTGAAGTTTCCAAGGCTCCTGAAATAAGGACAGCCCAGCCCCCTAAGCCTGTGACAGGGACAAAGAAAAAAAGCAAAATAGCCCAGACGTGAAGAGCATCGTTTCCTTGAAAGCAGATAGGAAGAGAGTGTGGTTCACAGGCATAATTAATAATTATCCCATGGTATGAAAACGGCTGCAGTGAGAACAAAAGCTGGGAACTCAGTGGCTGAGACTCTTGATTGACAACTCGAGCACAGCTGCGGCTTTCCCAGGGGATTCCTGTTGGGTATTGCATGAGTTGAGGTTACCCTTGTTTGTTCTTTCAATCTGGCTACTCCAGTTCCTGTTGTATGTAGTGTCTGATTTGATGTTTTGCTATCTATTTGCTGTTTCTAATGACCTGCTTCTTGCTATTAACTTTTTGGTCTTGCTTGCTACATCCTTAATAAACTTTTTTTTTTTTTGGCCCAGCTACCTTTCTTTTTTTATTATTATTATTTTTATTATTATTATTTTCTTTATTTACATTGCAAATGCTATCCCGAAGGTTCCCTATACCCCCCCACCCCTCCTCCCCTACCCACCCACTCCCACTACTTGGCCCAGGCCTTCCCTTGTGATTGGTCATATAAAGTTTGCAAGACCAAGGGGCCTCTCTTCCCAATGATGGCCGATTAGGCCATCTTCTGCTACATATGCAGCTAGAGACACAAGCTCAGGGGGTACTGGTTAGTTCATATTGTTGTTCCACCTACAGGGTTGCAGGCCCCTTCAGGTCCTTGGGTACTTTCTCTAGCTCCTCCATTGGGGACCCTGTGTTCTATCCAATAGCTGGCTGTGAGCATCCACTTCGGTGTTTGCCAGGCACTGGCATAGCCTCACAAAAGGCCGCAATATCAGGGTCCCTTCAGCAGAATCTTGCTGGCATGAGCATTAGTATCTAGGTTTGGTGGCTATTGATGGGATGGATTCCCGGATGGGGTAGTCTCTGGATAGTCCATCCTTTCATATTAGCTCTAAATTTTGTCTCTGTACCTATATCCTTTCATGAGTATTTTTTTCCTTATTCTAAGGAGGAATGAAGTATCCACACAATGGTCATCCTTCTTGGTTTTCTTCTGTTTTGCATAATGTATCTTTGGTATTCTAAGTTTCTGGGCTATTATCCGCTTATCAGTGAGTGCATATCTAGTGACTTCTTTTGTGATTGGGTTACCTCACCAAGGATGATATCCTCCAGATACATCCATTTGCCCAAGAATTTCATAAATTCATTGTTTTTAATAGCTGAGTAGTACTCCATTGTGTAAATGTACCACAGTTTCTGTATCCATTCCTCTATTGAGGGACATCTGGGTTCTTTCCAACTTACTCACTCGAAATGAATAGTTTAGCTATCCTCTGGACCCCAGTAAGGAGTGCTGTTCAATGACTGTTCAAAGAATTACACTTTAGTTTAAAAAGTAAGTTTTTCCCAAAAATATATTAAGTAATACATTTATTTAGATACCACAGTACAACAGAATGGTAAGTGTCCTCAAAACAGCCTCACTGAAATGAAAATCAAAAACAAACAAACAAAAACCAGGAGGAATGAATGCACTTGAAATCATTCTATTAAGAAACTATCTATCTATCTATCTATCTATTTATTAGAATTCAATACAATAATGAAACAAAGTAATTTGTAGAGATAGCTGAGAAGTGGAGTTCTTACTAGGTAAATTTTAAGTCTTGGTCATTTAGGAACAAATTTACTATTGAAGTCAAGTTTAAGTAAGGCCACTGCCATATCATGCCATACTTTCATTTCAAACACTGACTGTTGATACAATTCAGTTTGATACTACTAAATTCAATGGTACGTAGATCCACTTAGGTGAAAAGTAAAATGAACATATGCTAGGACTTGTACAAATAAATGCTAGGGGAACATAGAGACCTAAAAGTGACTGTCATTGCGTCTCTAACAAATAATCAAGGAGCTCTCTCTTTGAAGTCTTCCCTTGTGATGTGGGAGTAGCAGCAGGTGTGGAGGGAACCTTGCATGTTTGGCAAGATTCCATTTATTAAGGTCAGAGTAACAAGGGTGAGATCATTGAGTCCCACAGCAAAGCTTCCTTTAGTCACACATGAGGTGTGCATGTTTCAACAGATAAAAGCTTCACAGTAAACCATTGGGAAGTGAAATTCTTAACATTTTCAGAATTTGAACTCTGAGTTGATTGATAGTAATGATTGACTTGAGCATCATTATGAGTAAAGGTTGTATTCTGGAAACAAAGGATGTCAGGGCTAACACACCACCATTCTGTCTTGTTAAGAAAGAGCAAAAATCCCAACCATTTGGCAACATGAGGGTGGCCAAGTAAAGCCTGCTAACACGGTGAAGTGGCAAGTTAATGAAAAAGGTTAAGTAAATCTTAGTGCTCGGCCTATATCACAATGCCCTTAAGCGCCTGATTTTGTTTGTTTGTTTGTTTAATGAAGTTCTGAAACCATTACGTTAAGCAAAAGCAGTAAGAAGAGCCAGGTCAGATGCATATTTCTAACTATATGAACTATCCGGAACAGGCAAATCCAGAAAGAGTCCTGGTGGTTAGCAGGGCACACCGGTAATACGGTGTTGTTGGGAGGCTTTTTCTAAGGTTTGTCCTCGTCTGCTTTCTACTACTGGGAAAATACTGACCAAAAGTAAGTTGGGAAGGAAAGGGTTTATTTCATTTTACAGTTTACAGTCCATCAGGAAGAAAAGCCAGGGCAGGAAGTCGTGGCAAGAATTTGGAGACAGGAACTGAAGCAGACCGTGGAGGAACACTGCTTACTGGGCTGTTCTCCCTGGCTCCCTCAGACTGCATTTTTATTCAATGCAGGGTGGCACCACCTATAGTGGGTGGGGCTCTCCAAGACCCTCCCACATCAATAACCAATCGAGGAAGCGTTCCAGACTTGCCTCTAGAAAATCTGATGGAGGCATTTTCTCAACGGAGGTTCTCCTCGGGGAGACTCCAGTTTGTGTCCAGTTGACAAAAAATAGTGAAGGGGTGATGGAGATGCAACAGGTGAAACTCCTGAACACCTCCCACCATCTCCCTCTGCTGCCTCTGTGCTCCTGCCACCCCGGGGCGCCCACTGACCTGTCTTTGGAGACTACCCCTTCCAAAAATGCACATAAGTGAAATATACTTATATTTGGATCTTTTTAGTAAATTTTAAGGTTTATGTATACCCAATTTACACTGTGTCTTTTAAAATGCTGTATTGAAGAGCTATTGTTTTACATGATGGTTGAATTGGAAAATGAAATAAAGGTGCAGCCATTTTGAAATTTTAAAGCAGCAAAATAAAATAACTTTTTGGCCACCAATGGTCTAAAATAAAGACTATCAAGTCTTCAATACGATCAAGGACCAGAAAACTAAAAACTAGTACATTTGCCAGACATTTTCAGAACAGTATTTTAACTCAGAAAATTCTAAGTATTGTTGTTTTCTCTACTTTTAGGAGAAACAGAATAATCCAAGTAGATAAAAAGAAAAAAGTCTAGGCACCTAAAATATTTCAGCAAATACTTCAAGTTTCTTTGTTCCGTATGCTGCAAGTTTGAAGGAAAAAAAAAGAGACTGTGATACATAATTTTTCACCATGCAAGCTTTCTTCAAATTTAGTGTAAATTTCAGAAATAGACCAAATTTATTTACTGAAGGTAAGCCTAATTAGTTAAGCTCACAAAAAATGAAATACCTGATTTTTAGAACCTAATGTGCTTAAGAAAGTGTGCTTTTAAATTAGGAGAACAGCTCTGTGTTTAATTAATCCTCATTTGAGTAAATAATCATTTGAATGTATTTGCACAAACATAGGACATTGTGCTCCATCAGCAGATGATGTTCTCATTAATTGCAGTGGGACTTGCTGCACGGGGCCAGGAGAATTATCTCTACCAGTGATGCAAAAGCCACACTTCTGCCAGCAGAGCTCATGCTTCAGGAACTTCTTGGTAGCCATTCGGAGACATTTGTTAATTATATTTTTGACTAAGGACTCTGCCAACCCTTAGAGATCAATAATTTAATAATTAAAATTTTAATTTCCCTATCGCTAGTTCTATTATTATTAATTGCCTAGTTATGGTATTATTGATGAGTAAAACAACAGCCTGCCATCCAAGTAATGAGAGCAGTTTACTTCTAACTCATGCAGCTGGTTCAGTGCTGAGGAATAAGAACAATCCTTCATGGATATTAGAAAGCAAGTACATGCTTAGACTAGAGATGTGACATTTGGCTCTATTTAGGCTTCTTGAAAATAAATAAGACATGTTAAGGGAATAAGCTAATGACAGGCCATTCTCATGTACCCATGAAAAACACCCCAAGCCAACATGTCCTTACAGCACCACTAACAATTTCTTGTTATTCTTACTCCAAGCACAATTCTAAATATACTTTATAGAGAAAATAAATGTTAAATTTGCTTAACTACAATGGGTATATAGAACTTTTTGATTTTTGCTTGATAGTATTCTGTTTCTCAAGTTGAGGTTTTAAAGCAAGCATTCGATGAGATAAACTGAGGAATTAAGCTTTTATTTAAAAACAAAACAAAACAAAACAAAAAACCCCTTGGTGTTTAAAAATTGGAGACCCTGTTGTAGTTAGTAGCAGGATCTGATGTGAAATCTCAGTAAACACCAGGCAAGAACAGGCTGAATGTGGGGTACTGCTTGAGTAGACCTGCTTGCTGTATTTGACAAGGCAGGAGAAACCTCCAAATATGGTCTCAATCTTTGTGACTTTGTTGTTGGGTCAATAACCTTGAGAACACATAATTTCTGTAATTCCTCTTTTGCTCTACACTGACAAACATAACTGAATAATTTTAATGGTGATAGACTGGGGCGATGAAAATGGCCACCATAGGCTTTTGTTTGAATGCTTGGTCCCCAGTGGTGGAACTGTTTAGGAAGGATTAGCAGATGTAGCCATGTTTAGGATGTGTCACTGGAGTTACACTATGAGGTTCCAAAAGCCCTACAATTCCCAGTTTTGCTCATAGCACTCATGAATAAGGACTCAGTTACGGTTCAGTGCCACGTGTACCTGCTTGCTGCCATGTTCTCTGCGGTAATGGTGATGAACTCTAACCCTTTGGACCTGTAAGCCCCCCAACGAACTCTTTCTTCTATAACTTGGCTTGGTCATAGTACTTTGTCACAACAGAACAGTAAGACACTTGGCTTTGGAGCATATTTGAGTAGAACCCTAAAATTAAGAATACATACATAGGTTGGGCATGGTGGCACACGCCTTTAATCCCAGCACTTGGGAGGCAGAGGTAGGCAGATTTCTGAGTTTGAGG
>NC_034604.1:35245860-35257443 GCF_900095145.1 Mus pahari
AGCCTGGTCTACAAAGTGAGTTCCAGGACAGCCAGGGCTATACAGAGAAACCATGTCTCGAAAAACCAAAAAAAAAAAAAAAAAAAAAAAAAAAACATAGAAAACACCAATTATATAGCACTATTTTAAGTCTATACAAACTCATCATTATAAACATTATTCGATTTAAGATTTATGAAATTTTCATCAGGAGTGGTGGTGCAGGCCTGTAATCCATTTTAAGATCCAGTCAAAAAGAAAAAAGAAACAAACTTTAAAGGTACTCCCCATCTACTGACATAACATCAAGCCATCCACCCTTTTCCAGTGGTGTCTTTGTTCCCTAACAACATACTATCTGAAACATGTGATAGTTTTCTGAGTATCGCTCATAACTTTTGTTGAGCATAGCGATAATAAATTGTATGCCAGTAGCATGTATTTAAATAAAACAGCCAACACCACCTAAAACCATACAATGATTTAAATAAAAAAGATTTTGATGAGGGGAAGCAAAAAATAGGAATAAAATTAGGTGTATCTGGGGGAACTGGGACTCAATGGGTTAAATATAACCAAGTGTGAGATAACTTCTCAGGTATTGTCTTCCCTATTCACTATAAATAGCAGTGTATTAAAAGATGGCATTCACAAATTTGCCTCAATAAGAACTACATAAAGTGAACTGAAAGTGAGTGTTAAGAGTTCAGGGCCAGCCTGGGCTGCCTGCATGAGACCCAGCATCAATCATTCAGTCTCAAATAAACAAACCAGAGAAGGGCAAAGGTACTAGCAAAAACTGGAGGTAAGTTTCAAAAGCAATTTATTAAGTGTCAAAGTATAGTCTGAAACTTAGCATCAGTATGAAACCCAGAATACTGAGAATAAAGTAAGAAAATCATGTGTGACGCTTCTTTTCTATGTGAAAATTTACTCTAATAAATAGTAGACATATATTAATTTAGCATTTTTCTTTTGGCTGCTGGTCTCGTCTTATAAAAAGGTCAAACCTTATTTTCTATCTCATTCTTGTTCTTAACTACTACTGAGAATTGTCCAAAATCTGAGACGGTTTAAAAGCCAGGAGTCCACACACAAGACATGTAACATGTCCCTGCAGATTCTGTCTCCAGAATCTGTAATAATGATATAAACCAAGTGAATTTAAAGTCAGGAAGTTAATACTGTCATTCAAAGTAAACACCTTCTAACTTTGTATCTGCCTGACTGTACACTAGGTTACTTCTACTTTTAAAACTGAGTTTATATCAGAAGTGAAAAATCAAACCCTAATGAAAAGACAGAGAACAGTAGTTTAGAGAAAGTAAACTCCACAGCAGAGTTAATTGGGAAAAATTTAATAAGCATCAAATCCACTATACATTGATAATGCAATACTGAAATTGTGAAATTTTAAATATTGTTTTCTCAAAAAAACTTAGTGATTTCTTTTTCGTGGGACATGTGGAGACAGAACTAAGCATTCACGTGGCCAGTCCAGATTTAGTTGACACTAATGTCTAAATAGTTGTTCATATTTCATCTCTATAGTAAGGTAGGTTGTGAACTGCTTGTATCTCTGAATCTCAGCATAAGTTTCATGAGACAATTTACAGGAATGTCAAATATTTGATGTGCAAACTCAAAAAGCTCTAGGTTGGAATTCGGTTTTGTTCAGCTTTACTTCAGTGCACTTAACTTGAGGACACAGCAACTATTTTCTTTCCTAATTCCTTTGAAAAATATTTCTGCAGTAAAACTTGTTTCTTCTTTACTATAACTGGGTTGTTTTTGAGAAAGATTATCAGCTTTGTGGTTGGTTTTCCACTTAGTAAAAATCTATCAAAAACATTCTATTATAATTTGTAAGGAAAAAGAGTTGTTAAAGGCTGTAGGATCAGAAAAGAAATCGTCGTCCTTCTTGGCTGTGTAAGCACAAACACTCAGAACAAGCCGACTCAGGTGACTCCACGGTGTTCAACTGTCCTGTACAAATGTCTATTTCTCCCACTTCCAGGCTACTGGGAAGCAGAACGAGCTGCACTGCAGTTGTTTGCTGGTCCAATTTTAAGAGTCCAAGGTCCTTTTTATGAATTCGGTCCACTGATATTCATGTCCCAGACAAAAATCAGTTCAAAAGACAGAAATTAGGGCAAAGACTCCATACAACAAAGCACAGGGATATGCCACTAAAAGTTGTTGTCCATCCATAGCTAATGCAGAAATAAAAATTTTGGAAGCGGAAAAACTACACCATCCAATAATTGTGGCAGTGAGAAGAATTCCTACCATTCCTCTGTAACAGGAAAAAAAGAGTAAGAAAGATTAGATATTAAAAACCAAACCAATCCAAAACTATACACTATTCTAAGGCAACAAAGTTTTAATGCATGAAGAGAGTACAAATTGCAGAGCTCAGCATATCCACTGAGCAATTGATAAGCCTCAAGACATTCTTAATCCACACACATCATATATATAAAAACAAGACTTTATCAAATGCCCAGTGACTTAAAGAATACTTAATGATTTAATGCAAGCAGTATAATTATTATGCTCCTTTAAGCTGTTTCCCAGCTTCGGCACTATTGGTACTTGGGCTGGCTACCTTTGCTGAAGGGCCAGTGCTTTGCAGCATTAGGATGCTCAACAGTTTTCAGGACCTTTCTCCATTTAAACATATCAGCATTCCCGAGCCCCATGCCTACATATATATTTACTAATCATATGTTTTCAATAAGCCCAACTGCTTCAAGATTGATAACCAGACTATCAAATATAATTTTAATATGGATGAACTGAAATTTTCCATGTTTTAATGATCACAAATATTTACTTCATTATTGCTATGGTTTCAGTAAACACAAAACTAGTAAAACTCTTATCAAAGGTAAAACTGAGATTGTATAGAAAACTTCAAAGCTCATCTTCATTGTTCTTCACCCAAAATGAACATCGCATGGTTCGAATCTACACGAGTGTGGTAGTTTGACTATGCCTGGCTCAGGGAGTGGCAATATTAGCAGGTGTGGTCTTGTTGGAGGAAGTATGTTGGGGTGGGCTTTGAGCCCTTTCTCCTAGCTGCCTGGAAACCAGTCCTCTCCTGGCTGCAATTGGATCAAGACGTAGAACTCTCAGTTCCTTCTTTAGCACCATGTCTGCCTGGATGCAGCCATGCTTCTTGCCATGATAATGGTTTGAACCTCTGAACCAATAAGCCAGCCCCAAATTAAATGTTGTCCTTTATAGAGTTGTCTTGGCCATGCTGTTTCTTCACAGCAACGGAAACCCTAACTAAGACAATGAGGCACAACAGATGTTTGTTGGATCAGGGCTTTATCTCAACCTGAAGGTGAAATACATTTTATTACACAAAGCTGGCCAACTAAATCTGAGTTTAAGATAGATATTTACAGCTGAGCGGTGGTGGCACATGCCTTTAATCCCAGCACTTGGGAGGCAGAGGCAGGCAGATTTCTGAGTTCAAGACCAACCTGGTCTACAGAGTGAATTCCAGGACAGCCAGGGCTATACAGAGAAACCCAGTATCAGAAAGAAAAAAAAAAAAAGATACTTACTGTAAAGAAAATACCACTGCAAAGCTGGACAACAGGATCATGGGAAGAAGACAATACCCCAGGACACTTGCCACACAACCAAATGACACACCTGTCATACTCATTAAATTTAACAAACAAAACATTCCTAAACATCCAATTGCACTGATCCCGTATACGTAGCCAAACTGGATTTTGCCAGCCTATGGGAAAAGAACAAAAGAGGTTAAAGACAAGAAAGTATCATTTGGGCCTTATTTCATACAAAATGGCACATGCATTAAATACTCAATTCATAGGCATCAAAATCTGCAGAGGTGCAGTGGGAGGAGACATAGCACTCGATTCACACCTTCTTCATCTTAATTACAATTCTGATCACACTTTTTTTCTCCCTTAATTAAAATATATTCTGATCACATTTTTTCTCTATCCCGATCCTTGAACATCCTCCCCATTTCCCTATCCACAAAACTCCACTTCCCTTTCTGTAATCTCTTTACAACAATACACAAATAGACAAAACACAAAACCACAAAACTCCAAGCAAAGCTGTATTAAGACAAAGTTTTCAAAATCTAAAAATACCATTGAGTTCCTTTCATGTTAGCCGTCTACTCCTGGGCAAGGGCATATCCTGAAGCATGGCTAATATACACAGTGACTGTATTATTGGAAATCAGTAATATTGGAAAAGACTAAATTTTCCCTTTGCAAGTAGGTACCAACTGCAGACAGCTTTTGGTCAGCAGTGGCATCTGTGTTCACTTCTTCCTCAGTGCTGGGAGCCTGCTGTCTTGCTTGAACCTGGGCAGACCCTGACTTCAAACTCTCAACTTTGATGAACCACTTGCCAAAACAGGTATCTATTGTATTTCTTGGTAGCATTGAGCTTGGTATACAACTGAACAAATGGGAGGGAAAAAAAATCCAGAAAAAGCAGGAAGTCAGAAACCAGGGAAGAGGATGAGAAAGAAAGCCAGGTGAATATAATGAGAAGAAGGAACTTTTTTTCTCTTGTTTTTCCAAATCCTATGCTGGATTCTACAGTTCTTTCATTAAAATCAAAAGCACACATACTGTTAGTTCTGTTCTTATAAAAGATTTAGCTAGATGCAGTGGCAAAATACCTTTAATCCACACTCTGAAAGCAGAGGCGGGCAGATCTGAGTTCAAGGTCAACCTGATCTACCTAAGTGAGTTCCAGACCAGGCAAGGCTACACAAGTGAGACCTGTCTTTAAGAACAACAAAACCTTCTCATGAAAACAAGTCTGCAGAAAAATCCCAAAGAGGAATTGCAAAAGACGAGACCTTTGTTACAGAAGACTAAGTTTTGAAAATTCCTCTACAGACTGTGGTAAAATCCTTGAGGCATTTGCTGGACCTAATGTTTACTGTAAATACCCGAGATAGGCTGTGGCCCTTTGGAGAAGCTGAGTTCCTTCACTGAGAAGTGAATTAACTGAGCAATAAATAATGATGTCTACTTTGCACAATGCTCTTAGTTTTACAACTCTCAGAGCATGTTTACTTTTTCTTTTGTTTTGAGACAAAGGTCTCATTCTAACCCAGACTAGTCTTAAAGTGAGAGTAATCCTCCTGCCTCATCCTCACAAATGCTGAGATTATAGGTCTACAACTCCATGCCCAGCCTCTTGTTTGGGTGGTGGCACATCAAAACAATTCTGTTAGGCAATTGGGCAGCACAGGGCTATTATCTCACAGAGGAAACTGAAGGACTAAAGTGCCAGGTCAAGGCCAAGTGGGTGTGTGTGTGTGTGTGTGGAAGCTCAGGCCTTCTGCTTACAGATAGTATTTTCTATCAAGTACATTACTTATCTTTTGTAATTTAGACTGAAAAAAACATTTTCTTTCAATATACTTTAATATTCTTGGAGAACTGAGAGACGGAGACAAAAACTTGTCATTCTTTTATATTTTAATTCATTAGAAGTTAAAATGTGCTGGGCAGTGGTGGCGCATGCCTTTAATCCCAGCACTTGGGAGGCACAGGCAGGCGGATTTCTGAGTTTGAGGCCAGCCTGGTCTACAGAGTGAGTTCCAGGACAACCAGGGCTACACAGAGAAATCCTGTCTCAAACAACAACAACAACAACAACAACAACAAACAAAAACAAAACAAAAAAACAAAAAAGAAGTTAAAATGTACAGGAAAGCTATACAATGAAATGCTGTCCAAAGGCTAGTCATTTGACAGAGTTAATTTTAAATCTGACACAACCTAGAATCACCCAGGAAGAGTCTCAGTGAGCTACTTCTAGATCAGGGTACTTGTGAACATATTTGTGAGGAAAGGTCTAGATCAGACTAGCCTACAGACCTGTGTGAGGAGCACTATCTAGATCAGATTAGTCTGCAGACATGGGTGAGAGTGGACTGTCTAGATCAAGCTAGCCTGTGGACCTATTTATGGGGGACTGTCTAAATCAGGCTTGCCTGTGTAGTGTTTGTGGGGACTGTCAAGATGAGGCTAGCCTGTGGACTGTTCCTGAACACAAGACTGAGCTTGAAGGAGGTTGAAACAATTCCCTGGATTTGTGTTCTGAACTGTGTAGAAAGGTGAGCTAAGCGGCAGGCGTGACTGCATTTGTTTCTGTCTGCTTGTGAATATGGATGGAATAGACTATTTAAAGCTCCTGACATCTTGACATCTGGGCAGTGATGGGTACTCCATAACTGGGGTTGGGCTAAAATAACCATTTCAGGGTTCCTCATCCCCATCTCCTCTGGGTATTTATCACAGCAACATAAACAAAACTAGGACAAAATTAAATAAAACCACAATTTTTAAAAGTATAAGACAATACAAAATATTGCCAATTTTCTAAAATTAAGAAGTTCTGATGCTAATTTTTTCTAATCTTTTACTGTTACACACATACATACATGTATACAATATACAGTCCAGACTGGTCTAGAATCCACTCTCCTGCTTCTGTCTCTTAGGCTCTGATTACAGCTGTGATTTGGTGTTTTCTTCTACAGCTGGCTCAAGAAATTAGTTTTTACATATGTTGTCCAATACTTACTACTGATGGAGAAATAAGGAATGAGCATAAATAAATTCAAGAAACACTAAAGTCAGTCAAAGAGCTGGGGCTACAAATGCCTTTTGATGGAGAATTTAAAATTCTGCTCTCATTTTACCCAACAATCACTAACTTACCAGTAACAGCGTGGCCCCAAAGGCAAGGCAGAACACCACTGGCCCTGCCAAGTCGGTCTCATTCATGATGCTGCCGTCAGCTGCCCTCAGGGGGTGTAGCACCGTTAGCGTTTTTTGCCAAATGTGGTCAAAATTGATACCCAACTCTAAAACAGTAAGAAAATAAGGAAGTCAGAATTTGTGATATGCCTTTAGCAGTTTCTGTAAATTCACCGAAAAAATTTATATTTAAAAGCCCTGTTACTCCGCAGAATCAGAGATCAATTCCTTCCATTTCAAAATAGTTTTCAGCAATGGACACTCGTTACAAATTTTGGGATTCATGGTGATTTCCAGAATCAATGTCTGAACAGGACACAAAGCTAAATACAAACAAACAAACAAACAAACAGGGTTCAGCAATAGTCAGTGATGCTTTTCAAGGTCCTCATGACCCTTTTACAGGCTGGGCTTTTGCCTATGCCTAACCTCTGTGTGAAGGGATATGGAGACGAAAAAGACCGACCTCAACCTCACTCAAGTGAAAGAACACCTGAACATGGCTAACAGAGAGACTGATTCTCTACCTGGGCTTTAGGGGTACTCAGGTACCCCATGGGAGGACATGTAATTCCTACATGCCTTTGTGTTCAGATTTCTGGAATATTATTTGAGAACCATCATGTTTTTTATGCAATCAGTAGAGTTTATTTCCAAACAGATCTATAAATATCATGCTATTTGCTTTCACATCTTCCATAGGCAGAATTTAATTAATAATCTGAAATATAGATGTTCACACTGTCATATTTAAATATTACGTGCACAAAGAAATGGTCCCTCTTGGTCCAATATGCACTCTCTTCTACATAGTCACTGACCAAATGCTACCTACTGTTCTTTCCTAAGAAAGGACAGCATCTCTTTAGGATTTGTTTTTCCTAACTAGCTAGAGACCAGAGCATATACTGAATACCTCTAGTCTCAAAATACAAAATTTGAAATGCTCTGAAATTAAAAGCTGTAAAATCAATTCAATATTCAAAACATTTTCAGTATAATGGCTCACACCTACAATTTTAGCATTTGTAAGGCCAAGGCTGAAAGAATGCTTCAAGTTGGAGGTCACCCTGGGTTTCAAAGCAAGATCCTGTCTCCAAAAAAACAAAGGGGATGGGTAGCATTTCAGATTTTCCAATTAAAGATGCTAAACTAGTGAAGTCTATAAAGATATTTGGAAAATTGAAAACTATTATTTCTGGCATTATGCTTTCCAGACATGGTCTTCAACCTGTACCACTCCATCCTACCTTCTAACAGAGGGGGCTCCTCCTCAAAACTGTCTCCATAGAATGGCTGAGGTGTTGTTGGAGGATAGGCCTGAGTTGGCTGGTAAATCTGCCCAGTGTATGTCTGCTGTGGCTGCATCATGTCTGGAGGGACAAATCGGCCTTGCTGTGAGTAGTCACAGCCAGCATACTGCCTGTAAATCAAAGACATTTTACGTTTTATTCTCCATATTTCAACCAATTGACAAGTTGTTATCCCTGGATTCCTTCTTTCCTCTGACAGCCGCAGAGTGCTTAGTTCTTTCCAAACCTCTTCATAGGATCTTCACAAAGAAAGGTGCTGACGCCATGCTGACAGGCTACCCATGGAATCATTCTTTCACACATCATAGTGTAATAGTTTGCAAATGAGAAGACCTAGGTAAGAAACATCAATTTTAAACTGGGGCGGGGGGTGGGGAGGAGGGTAAGAGAGGGGCCAATCAAGCTTGTTTTTTGTGACAGCTTCCTAAATATAAAATGTTCTTGGACTATCTTGTGCTTGAATTGTGCTTTAAAGTTTTCTAAGGGGCTGTACACTTACTGCCTCACTGGATTTATACCAAATCCTGTGTCTTCAGGAAGAGCATTTTACTGTGTGCTATCTAAGTGTCTGAGAGGGAACAGGACTGCACTGGAGACCTGTGTATAAATGCCTGTCTCACCATACAACTAGTGTTTCAGTGGACTAATCTTGTTACACAGTAAGTAGTATAAAGTTAAAATAATTATTTTAAAGATACTTTAAAATGATAGCTTACTTATTTTTGATTACTTCTGGATTCTGTTTGAAAAGTGCAAAAATGTAATAAGAGCCATTAATGCTGAGATTTTAAAAATCAAACTAATTCTAAATTAATTACCCAATTAGAAAATGAAGCGCCAGGTGGTAATGGCACACACCTTAATCCCAGCACTTGGGAGGCAGAGGCAGGTGGATTTCTGAGTTTGAGGCCAGCCTGGTCTACAGAGTGAATTCCAGGACAGCCAGGGCTACACAGCATGTCTCAAAAAAANAAAAAACAAANAAACAAANAAAAAAAAAAAAAAGAAAAGAAAAGAAAAGAAAAGAAAGAAAGAAAGAAAGAAAATGAAGCATGTTTTTGAGATTTTAATCGTACAACCACTCAAAGTGCCAAATAACACTTGGCTGTGGATGGGCCATCTACATCAGTCTCCTACCATCTGAGGCTCAGAGACCTCCACACAAGTGGGGACAGTAAGAATGTAAGAGCCAGGGAGTGGGAGGAGAGCTGCGCAATGCTGACTTCTGGATGTGGCCTGGCTGCTGCACACATGAGCTGACAATATCTGTGCTTACCTGAACAAGCCTGCACAAGATCAAGCCAGTCAAAATTTATACCTTGGCTTGGGGAAGGGCCAAGGCCGCACCCATATAGGAAAGCTACTGGAGCTAACAGCTGCTGAGGGAAGAGTCATTTTTTTTCTTTCTTTTTTTTTTTTTTTCAGGACACTGCCTGCAGGTGAGATGTTCATGCCCCAGTACTTGGTCACAAATCCATGCACACAAGGCAGTACTAATTAGACCCAGGATGTTATTAATAACCATAAAAAAGAGGACATGAAGTTGGGAGGGAAATGACCAGAAGGCCCAAGGAGCTGCAGAGAGGTAGTGAATAGATATGATTAATACACATTGTATGTATGTAACAAAACCTTCAAAGAATAAAAATATTAAAATTTAAAAATCAATTGACTAATTCTAAAATGAGTTATTGCAATATGGAAATATATCTTAACTACTGCAAATGTCCTAAACACTCCCTTTCAGTGTTATGTGCAAAACACTATTTTGTAAGAGTTTAATGTGAATTGTCTATTACTAACTACAACCCCATGAAATGGGTCTATTGCCTTTATTATAAGGATATGTAAACTCAAATTTGGGTTAAGGTAATTTGCCACTGTGGTGCCAGGATTCAAAACTAGGCTATTAAACTCCAGTGATCATCAACTTTTAATAACTAATAAGTGTTGTTTCAAAATCCTTCTTTACACAGATGGCTTCAAAATTATATTCTGTATCTGCAGGTTTCTAGCTTTTCTGGAAGACAGACATGCTGATTCCTTATGTGCATACCCACTTACACAAGAACAGCCTTCATCAGGATCAGCTTGTTGAGCAAGGATAACAATTCTTCTTTCCTGATTTAGGATAATATACTGTTGTGTTGATCTATTAGCATTTACCAGAGCCCATGACATCACTACAATATCTCCATAAGAGGTTTCTACAAGATGACTGAATAGTTTATTCTTGAGGGGAAAGCAAGGAGACGGAGAGAAGAAATACAAAAGAAACCAGAAAGAATAGTATAGTTGGCAGTTCTAAAACACTCTATTCTTATAGCCCCCTTTGTATTCTTAAAAATCTACTGGAAATCCAAAGTATTTTGACTTATTAACTATCAATATTTATCAATGAAATTCAATATTTAAAAATTCATTTGAAGTAACTTAAAACATATTACACATAATGACAAAACTATTTACAATAAAATTACTAAGAAAAATTAAATTATATAGCTAGATTTCTTTAATCTACTTTTATATTCACTGTGTCATGATTTACTATTACTGTGTTAGTTAAAGTACTTGAAGAAAATCTAGTGTTGCAGATTAGATATGTTTGGAAAACTGAGTATTATAATATCCTTTTCAGTCCTGTAAAAGAAACAAATTGTGAGACAAGATCCCTTTGCTGATCTGGAGCTTACTATGCAGACCAGGCTAGCTTTGAACTCACAGATCCACCTGTATCTTAGGTGCTAGTGCTACCAGTATGCACCAATATACCTGGCCATGAATATTTTTAATGCTATATTTAAACTCAAAACAAAAGTCGTTTTTTTTTTTTTAAATTCAATTTGCAATACAGCAAACTTGAAATAGCATCAATCAACTTTTTATGCCCTAGTTACATTAAAATATATTAATCTGTCTTGCACTTTATAAATGGGTTGCATTTCTCATATATAATTTGTAATACTACTTGCTACTTTAAAATATTAGTTTCATATGTACCATATTATAAACATTAGAAAATAATACTTGCTAAAATTGTCCCTAATTTCATCGGGGAAAAAAAAATGCTTGTTTGCTAGAAAGCTATTGATGAACAAGTTTTACAAAATCCCCATTTTTTGGTCCGAAAACTTGAAGCTGATCACTTGTTTTCTTGAAATGAAAAGTTCACTAACTAATTTTTTAAAATTTATCTGCAAATGACTGAATTCTAAGCAATCACAGAAAGTCCATTGTTTTAAATAAATAGCCTCCATGAAAAGCCAGTGGATCACCTAGCAACTTAAGCATGCGTATCTTCCTAGAGACAGTGTAATTTCAGTATGGAAGAGATGTGTTCTGTGACACAGAATATTAAAAAGATGTGTATTAGCCAGGCACGGTGGCGCATGCCTTTAATCCCAGTACAAAGGCAGGCGGATTTCTGAGTTCGAGGCCAGCCTGGTCTACAAAGTGAGTTCCAGGACAGCCAGAGCTATACAGAGAAACCCTGTCTCAAAAAACCA
>NC_034604.1:35257528-35264195 GCF_900095145.1 Mus pahari
AAAAAAAAAAAAAAAAAAAAAAAAAAAAAAAAAAAAAAAACCAGATGTGTATGAAAGTGTCAGGACTGAATAACAGTCACAGTTCTTCCTGTGTCAGTGTGTGTGTGTGGGGGAATTCTTAAATGAAATCACCTTACCCTCCTTTCCCAAGTGTATGGCAACAACAAATCAACATTAGGTCCCTGATTCAGACTCAGGGACCAGACCTTATTTTCTCAACATAACATACTTGCAAATATTAGCATAGTTGAAAGGTACAGAGTGTGTTTTTGAACTTAGAAGCTCTCTAAAAAAATACCTTAAGATTCATGGCGCATCTTGGAGTGAGTGTCACTGATTATAAGCTAGAGGTACAGTAAGCATCAACAACTTCAAGGATGGGTCCGGCATCCACATGCAGTGTGAAAAAGACATGGGATTTTACTATTTCACTGTCCCGCCAGGGCCTGTTCTGAAAATTTGAGTCACTGTTGGTTGCAAACCAAACTATGTTGTGGCATGCCTAATTTTTACAATAATGGTTTCATAGCAGGCAAGTAGCACATGCTACATCAACACTATCATAATCGCTATGCATCAACAGCAAAGATAAAATCTCAATATAGGTTGTCTACTTATGGTAATAAAAAAGTTTTCTAAAATATTATCAGGTAAGTTAAAGGTAAAAATGTAACAGCTCTCAGTTTCTTAAAATAACTGATTGGTATTACTATATATTTTAAGGGTATATCTAGAAAATGATGTGGTATCAACCCAGATGATATGGTGAAATACCAGTAAGAGGAACCCATAAAATGTTAAAGGCTAACCTCACAGGGCAACTTTAGAACAGTAAGGCCAATACATCAAACTTTAAGGCAATCCAGATATTAAACTATATGAACCTAGATTTTCCCAAACAACTAAAGTTATCACTGAGTTTTGTTAACAAGTAAGCAAAACCAATAAAATACAAGTTGGTAAGCTGAAATAATACTTAAAATATAATTAGGTGGCATATCTACTTGCAGGCACATATAGAAGCAAAAAAATCTAATTTTTCATAAAGCTTGGGAATCTTGGGCTGGAGAGATGGCTCAGTGGCTAAGAGCACTGACTGACCAGAGGTCCTGGGTTCCAATCCCAGTAACCACATGGTGGCTCATAACCATCTGTAATAGGATCTGATGCACTCTTCTGGTGTGTCTGATGACAGCAACAGTGTACTACATACAATAAATAAATAAATCTTTTTTTTTAAAAAAAAAAAAAGGCCTGGGAATCCCACAAGTATTGTTGCTCCTGCATCAAACCTTTTGCTTTCTCAAGCATAATTCATAAACCTGTATGTATGCTAGCTGATAGCTATGGATATGTAAAATATCTCTACCAGTATGAAGCAGTGCTTACTGACATATGAGTAGGTTAGAAGCAGGTGAACACTGAGCAAGACAGTCTGTGTGTAACAGCTACATGGGAAAAGCAAAGCCACATAACTGCTGGTATAAGGAAGGGACAATCACACATTTAAGTTACAAAAACATGGTCAGGATATAAAACTGGAAAGAAATTGCATTCTAAACAGAAAGGCTTCTAATTAGTCTAAAAAGAAAAGATTATTTGGTCAAAGAAGGCTAACATACAGTGTCAGGCTCTTCAAAAATTCTGTCGTTTAGGGATTTTCCAGATGGAATTTGAGCACACATTTATCTGCTTCCAAGTACACAAAACTCTCACTAAAATATGTATTTTGGTAAGTGAAAGGAACTCTATATGATTTTTAACCCTGCCCAACTGACTAATTCAGAATAAACTGTCACTGGCATATGGTTGAGAAGAGAGCCTAATGCACAGAGGGTCTTTACCATCACTGGCATATGGTTGAGAAGAGAGCCTAATGCACAAAGGGTCTTTACCGTCACTGGCATACGGTTGAGAAGAGAGCCTAATGCACAGAGGGTCTTTACCGTCACTGGCATACGGNTGAGAAGAGAGCCTAATGCACAGAGGGTCTTTACCGTCACTGGCATACGGCTGAGAAGAGAGCCTAATGCACAGAGGGTCTTTACCGTCACTGGCATACGGTTGAGAAGAGAGCCTAATGCACAGAGGGTCTTTTTATACACTTACCCCTTTTATCAGCAGGTTAAACTGGAAGACACATCTATCTACACCTCAAATTAAGTAGATTCAAATCATCTATGAGTTATTAAAAAAAAAAAAAAAAAAACAGCCTGAATTTTCTTTGTGCTTAGAAAAGCTCTGGCACGGTCATTTACATATACTAATGCAAGCACATTCTAGTAGTGCATGTAATTCACAGATTGACTGGACTCCCAGCTTCCCCTTGCTCTCATCCCAGAACAGTCTTTATGAAATCTGAATTCAAGATCTATAGATGTACATAGATAACATCTAAACTGTACCAAGTTATGTGCCTGCTATTATTGGTATGTATGAGTGTATCCACCCATTTCTGGAAAATAGGCCAATTGTTTCTGTAAGAGTCTCAGAAAGATTAAAGACCATCAAGAAAAGGTAAGCTCATGGAATGCCTTCACTCATGGGAGCGACCACCAAGATCTATCCCATCATTCTAAGAAACTAAAGACATAATGTGTAAAAGAGACTGGCTGAAAACTTTCAAACTACCCCAAACACCAGATATTATAGATGATCTTTTTTTTTTTTTTTTTAAACAGTTCAGACCCTAAGGTTTTTGAATTCTCTTTTTTCAGCTCAAAACTGATAACTTCTCTAGTACTAACCACAATACTAAAGCATGAGGAGTAATAAAGATTATCAATGGTCCTGTCAGTCACCAGATGACTCATAATGGAGAGCTCACACTGCTAACCCAGCTCACTGAACTCTTTAAATATCTGCTGATTTGAAAAGTTTGAAAGGCAGACTTACCTATAAAATAAGCTATCAAATAACTTTTAATTTTTTTGTGAGTAAATAGCCTTATATTCTAGGTAGCTGAAGCACCCATCCAGACTATTTGTAAATATTATTTCAACAAGGTACTCCTCCTTTTTTTTTTTTTTTTGACACATTAGAAGATTTTTCTTTTTCAGGAAATAAATCATAAGCAGGGTAACCCCTTCAAACTAAAACCAAATGTCTTATCTCTCTAGACCAAGATAAATGACACTAAATCGCATTCCTGAATAGGAGTAAGTTCATATATTCTTTTTTTTTTTTTTTTTTTTTTTTTTTTTAGTCAGAGCCGGGCATCCTGAATACACTCGTTCGTGAATTACAGACTAAGTAGGTTGTCAAAGTTGAAAAGTTACTTGCTGTAGGGTCCTCCACTTCCTCCATAGTCATAGGACTGCTGCGATTGCTCGTCGATGCTGTAACTCGTCTGGTAGAAACCGCTGTTTAAGTTATCAAAGCCTGACATTGCCAACGATCTGCAAGAGAGGAGAGATGGATGGAGGGCAAGCACTGTCTACACTCAAGGTCCTTTGCTTAAGCAAACACCCTCGGACGGGACGCGTTTCGGGAACCGCGGTCCGCATCTGGGGGGTGGTCTTGGGGTGGGGGTGGGGAGTTGGGGTCCGAGAAGACACTTGGACACTGTGGGGAGCCGATGGGCGGGAGGCAGAGGCGAGGTCGCGCGTAGGCGCCGCTCCAGCTACCGAGAAACGAGGGGCCGCGCAGCTCGGGGTCTGGAGTGGGAGCAGGGGGCGTTGAGACAGAGACCACAGCCCGCGCAGACAGACCAGGGAGCCGGCCCGTACAACCGCTGCCAGAAGCCGAAAGGGCAACATGGACCCGGAACACTCACCAAACGCTACGGCGGCGGCAGCGGCGGCTCCAGCGGCCCCTAGTAACCCCTCCAACTCAGCTCCAGACCCGGCGGTAGCCCTGTTGCTACGTGTCACAGGCCGAGGAACTGCTTCCGGGGGCACGCCCGCCCGCCCGCGCAGGCGCCTTAGCCGGCCTCGCGCGGCCGGGTTTGGTTGATCTCCCGAAGAGGGGTGTGCGGGTGTGCCGGGTGGGGGCGGGACGTAGAGAGGGGCGGTCTTGACGGAGTCGTCCTGTAACGGGCCAATAGGGAACGGGGAACCTGCTTCCGGCAGCCGGGTAACCGTGGAGGCGGGAGTGCGCAAGCGGATCAGTTCGGAAGGAGGTTTTTCTCCTATGTATTGGGCTGGAGGAGGGAAGGAAGGACCGAGAAACACTGGGCGACTCAGGAGGCGCCTCTGCTTCTCTGGACTCGTTGATTCAGGCACCCTACTGAGGATTTTATATCTATTATTTAGTTGTTACAAACTAATGATTTTGCTTTTGTAAATAAATGAGTTCATTCTCTGATAGCAGCAGGAAACCTAGTATTGTCTGTCACCAGAAAATACTGAGTGATACTTATTAGCAACTATACTGTGAATATATTAATGAGACAAATGTAAGAGAATGACCATATGCCAAGTTCTCACACTGTGGGACCTAAGGCTTGTTACATTGTCTCATTCAAAGTCTTTACCATTTATTTGCATATGGAGTGCATTATACAAAATTGCTAATATTTTATCTAAAAACCGGGTCAGTCTTATTTATTTGACCTAAGAAGTAATATTTATTATTTGATCAATGAGTGCGTTGGTTTACAATATTTAATTAGCTAAGGTATTATAGCATATATTTGCATACATGCATATTAATATCTCTATGTATGTTTTAAAGTCCACCTCAAATGCCCTATTTCTGTTATATAAAGTTGTCCCCAAGTCCTCAGAAAGATATGTTTTAAAAAAATGAAAAAGGGTATATGAGGAGCTGTTTTAAATTATGCCGATACATGAGCTATGGAAACTATGGTATCAGCATTTGTTGTAATATGTATACAAAAGATTGGTAAGCAAAAACACTTCATGCAAATTTTCATTTCCTGGGATTTGATGAAAGGAAGTAAAGATAAATTGATAGTTTGAAGTAAATGTATTCAGTCTGTATTAATTTCCTAGTCTGCTCTAACGTCTTCACATTCAAAATCAAGGTTTCTGGGATTGCTTCTCTTTGAGGGTTACAGTGGAGAATCTGCACTTGCCTGTCTCCCAGGTTCTGGTGGGTACTGCAGACCTCAGCGTTACTCTCCCCTCCTCTTCACATCTTCACAGGATCTTACCTGTTCCCACAGATCTCCCTCATTGCAGCTCTATCTCTGCCCCAGTTTGCCTTTCATAAGACCAGCTGTTCATGTTAGGTGAAGGCATAGATGACATACCTTTAACTTGATTGCCTCCTCAAAGGCTCCTACTGGAGTTACATTCTCATTGTGAGGAATATGGACTTTAACATGTTGTTTGGGAGCTCAAAAGTGAATCCACCATATAGCCCAGTAGTCGCACTATATTTCTTTGCCTATACATAGACCAAGCCTCTTCCTTTACACATTCTTAGATGAACAATAACTTGTCTTTTTGTGTTTTCATTTTGACTGTACATTCACGCCTCTGTCTGTTGTCAGGATTGCCAAGAGTTTTATCCTGTTGAGGAAATGTCAGAAGTGGAGTCCCCAAGCTGCACATTGGCAGTCCTCTCTGCTATTTGGTACAGAGCAAATCCTCAATTGCATTCAGCTGAGGTACAATGCATATTGAAGACAAATGCTGAAATAAGATTTTTTCAGTTTCTGAAATAAAAATAAGAGAAACATTGAACTATAAATGAGTATAGGCTATTGAAAGGAGATGCTAATGGCTAAGAATACACATTTGTAAGTACAGATAGTTTGTATATTTTTTTCCATTTATGATGACTTATATGAATCCAAGTAAGAGCTTTTCAAAGAGGCATGATTTCACTTTAAATTTCTCCTTTGGAAAAGTTAAGGTCACCTAACCTGTAACGCTTCTCATGTATGTGGATTGTTACATAATTAAGACCACTGATTATAAAGCCTGATAAACTCTTCCTTAAATGAAAATTATTTTTACTTTAAAACAGTCAGAGGCATGTGAAATTAAGCTTGGGATTCTCATTAAAGTGCACATTTGGTTTTGGAAGTGACAGGCAAACATGGATTTGCATTTTGTTTTTTTACATTAAGTAGTAATGGTGCTTTTCACTGTTCTATATTCCTAATTTTTTTTTTTTTATTTTTTTTCGAGACAGGATTTCTCTGTGTAGTCCTGGCCGTCCTGGAACTCACTTTGTAGACCAGGCTGGCCTCAAACTCAGAAATCTGCCTGCCTCTGCCCCCGGAGTGCTGGGATTAAAGGCGTGCGCCACCACGCCCGGCCCTAATTCTGAACAATTTAGTGAAGATCATAAATTCCTTACTGTCTAGGATAGTGAATTTTTTTCCCATTAGAAAGGAATATAAATAGTTCTTCAACTTTGCTGAGATTTAATGTTAGAAAGGTTTATTTAATGTGAAAGAGCATTTTCTTTAAGGTTTATAAAGTAACATTTCTTAGCTCATGAGATGGCTCAGTGGGGCAAGTTGCCGTCAAGTCAGATTAGCCTTTCTTGCCTCTCTCTAAATATTTTCCCTTTTAATTCCCAGTTGACTTCTGCACTGAATGTAACAACTCCTCTTATGACTGCCTAAAATTAAATGTCTCAATAACATTCTCACACTTTGAGAAAGTCCCCAGAGATTAGCCTGAATTCATTGAGCTATCTCTAACATTAACAACAGAAGGAGGAGGAGGAGGAGGAGGAGGAGGAGGAG
>NC_034604.1:35264420-35270187 GCF_900095145.1 Mus pahari
AAGAAGAAGAAGAAGAAGAAGAAGAAGAAGAAGAAGAAGAAGAAGAAGAAGAAGAAGAAGAAGAAGAAGAAGAAGAAGAAGAAGAAGAAGAAGAAAGTTCTCTCTTCAGAGAAAATCAGGACAGCAAGTATCTCTGAAAATGACCAAGTGCTCCTTATTTGTCAGGCTTCACAAACCAGAATTAAAGTGGCCAGGGGAGCATCCATACCTGTTCTTATTTTACCGGTGAGGGTCTAAACTAAAAAAGAAGCGAAGGGATGCATTGTAAAGACCCAAGAGTTCAAGCGTAGTCTTGACATTTTTGATCCTCTTGGAGCCCCAAGATTTGAGCTATCAGTTCCTGTGTCCTTGCTAGATGCACCCACCATTCAAAGGAGAAGTTCCCCTCTGGATAGCTTCCTCTGCTTCTGGGACAAACAGTTGCATCCACTCTAGTCTTCAGCCTAGGAGGTTTCCTCTCCATATGCCAGTGATGTTAAAATAGGCAGTTCCATCCACTCACGGGGACTAGATATCCCCTTATCCTCTAGGTTCTAAAAGCTTCAGCCCATATTAGTGTACTCTGTTCCTGAGAGCCATCACTGTGGGCCATATGGCATACGGGGCCCTCAATAAGCTTCTTAAGTATGTGATTTACAAACTGTTGCCATATCCAGTGCCAGGTTTAGCATGGGTACTGTCACCTGATTTTATTCAGGGGGTAGTTAGGCTCTGATTTCACCAAGAAGATTAGTAGATCATTAAAATCATGGCCAAAGAGACTGGTGTCAAATTCACCTATTATTATTTCTGTCCCTTTCAGCTGGTAGGTGCCAAAGATTAGAAGCTTAGTAATGGGAACAATCTCATTATACTAGACAGTATTGGGATGTCTATTTTATATCTAAACTCTGGCAATAGAACAATGCTATGTTACAATTTTTAAAATTTATTTAACATGTATTTATTGAGATACATGATTTGCCACATTCAACAGTCCCCTTTATATTCTAAGCTTGAAGAAGGTCTAGTCTCATCTCACCCTGTAGGCTGGCTGCAATCCAGCCATTTTCTGTCCTTTGCCTTGGGGGGGGGGGACAACTCTTCCTCAAGGCATGTAAATGGGTTAGATCACTATATACTCTTCCTAAAGCCAGCCTCACCATTTTGTGTTTGTGAACTAGAATGTTTAGGACATAAGTGGTTCACATCTGCAGACTTGCTGCCCAGGAGAATGTTCATAAATACCTGCCAATGGAAGTCCTTTCTATCAGGGATACCAGTAGATAAGAAGCCTTCATCTGTTTCCAAGACATGGTCTTAAGCACTAGTGTTCATGGCACATGGGTTTAGGAACTGGGAGATAGTATAGCTTGAAAATCCTTTGATCTATGTTAGAATGGGGTTGATGTATCTATGCCTAAAGACATCTACAGAAGCATTAATTTAATTGCCAGGTCATTTATCTCTGAGATTCTATGCCATATTACTGAATGTTATGTGTGAGTTATCTAGTATTTACAAAAAATAAGAGTTAAAAACAAACCATCAAAACTTTATGGCTTAAAACATTTATCAACACATTTAGTCTCTCACAAACATGTGGTCTGGCAGGGGCTTTCTGGGAGTATCTGGCTTTGTATCAGAGCTTCAATTGGGCTTGAAGGAATGGTATTAGTATCTGAACTTCTATCTAGACTGATGGGAAGGGATTATCTAGAGCTCTTGATCAGAACATCCATATGTTGCTTCTTTATGTGACTTAAGCCATGTCCAAATGCAGTGTCAAGATTTCTAGGGCATTTTGTGAGTCTGTCAAATGCTGCACTTCCATTTCTACATCAGCCTTTATTTATTTATTTATTTATTCATTCATTCATTCATTCATTCATTCATTTTGGTTTTTCGAGACAGGGTTTCTCTGTATAGCCCTGTCTGTCCTGGAACTCACTNTGTAGACCAGGCTGGCCTTGAACTTAGAAATCCGCCTGCCTCTGCCTCCCAAATGCTGGGATTAAAGGTGTGTGCCACCACTGACCAGCTCTTACATCAGCCTTTGAAGTCTTGCTTCATGTGCACGTATTGATGGGAACATATCTTTAATACTGATTCAAGAAAAGTGGAATTAGACTCTACCTTTTAATAGGAAGATTGGCAAAGATTCTTCTTTTTTATGTTTTAAAACTACCACATTCCAATAGAATGAAAGTGGGAAAGAACAGCATATATTTCATAACCCCAGAGAGGCTGTTATTTATTAGTAGAATGTGTACCCAGAAGTTGCTCTTCTGAAAATGTTTCCAAAGGATATGAAATTAACCCCTTGCAGAGACAGTAACACCATTTATTGAAGTTCTATTCAAAACAACCTAGAAACAGAAACATCTATATCAGATCACTGAATAAATAAATTATACACATACATATATTCAGACAGACAGACACATACACACACACACACACACACACACACACACACACGGGTGCATATATTAAACACCAGAGGGACATGTTATTCAAGTTATTTAAGCTTGATTTGTAACACTGTGGATGAAACTGAAGGCTGGACAAGAGAAGACCCCTGCATGATCTCCTTTAAAAGCCCAAACTACTTGAAGATACAGAAAATAGGTAAATGCATATCAGAGGCAGGACAAGAGGAATATTGGGATATGTAAATCATCAGACGTGCAGGCTGAATAGGACTATGGTTGTACATGTGCTCTCAGAGTAGAACACACAAAATAGGTAGATTGTTTTGGAGAATTTCATATATAACTACAGTATTTACATCATTCATTTCTCTCTTTCTTCCTCCAACTCTTCCCACGTCCATTCTCTATTCCCTTTTAAATTCATGATCTCTTCCTAACTATTATTTCATATTTCACCACTGGGTTCATCCCTGGAGAATACCAATTGCCCTCTCTTAGCAGCCCTTAATTGCCCATACTGTGAGATTTCCCTCATCCACATGGGCACACCAACTGGTGGTGTCACTTTTCCCTCGAGTACATTTTAAGGTTCTGTCATTGCAAAAGAGTGGTGACTGACATGAGAGACAATTTTCATTGCTTAACTGTCAAAATTATGTCATTGCATATATGATATAGAGCCTCATATGATATGACTTAAATAAGAAAATCTAAGAACAAGCAAAAGAGAGGTACAGGACACCTTTAAATGAGCATTCTAAATTTGTCGTGTTTCCTGATCTCTGGGCGAAGGATGACTTCAGGGTGACGGTGTTGACAGTTCTCTTCCTTTTCTGGAGTGAGAGCCCTACAATAGTATGTACATGTAGAGATGACATTCCATTGTTGGTGAATTATTCTACTTTTTGCACAGTTGTTCCTCATGAACACATTGCTTTTACATCAAACACTTTCACCATCGAACCAAGCACTCTGGATAACTAGTCTGTTGCATGTGCCCCTATATCAAGTTACCCTGAGTATTTGCTGTTTACTTGGGTTTTCACAATACAAGTTAAGATGATGTTGTTTTCTAAAATTTCACACCAGCCCAGTATCTATCCTATTCATCTTCTGCCCCCTACTGGTTCTTATGTCTTCTTTCCATCCTATTTGTATATAAATTTCAAGTCTTTTGAAATGTAAGAAGGAAAATTATTATTTTGTTCCTTCAGCACATGTGCTTCATTATACAGATGAGGAAAAGATGACTCAGGAAATGTGAGGCTTATCCGATGTCACACATCCAGCTAGAACTGCAAACTATGTGCTACTGCTCTCTCACGTGGCTTTAAAATACAGCCCAGAAACATGAGACGGTTTTATTCGATAATGACCAGGAACCATTTCTAGAAAATGGAGAGTACTCAGAAAATATTTGCCAAATTATATAGGCAAGTGTATATAACGGATTTTGTTGATCTAATCATCCACTGATGGACACTTGCATTGCTTCCACTGTTTAACTCTTGTGAGTAATCCTTCCATGAATGTGGGAACACAATTATCTGACACATTGACTTCAATACTGTTATATATGTAATCAAATGAGGTCAGGTGCATATAATAGTGGTATGGCTGTAGAAAATCAGAAGTGCCAGAACACAAGGTAATTCTATGTTTAAGCTGTTAAGAAACTACCATAATATCTTCCAAAGTGGCACTAGCAATTTACACTCTGAACAACAATGTACATAGGTTTCAATTTCTCAGTATCCTCGTCCATACTTTATCATATTCTTCTCTCCTTAGTGGCTACCCTCAATGGGATGACACGATTTGGGATTGTAGTTAGATTTCCATGTCCCTAAATAATGATGACATTAAGCATATCATACATCTTTGGAGAAATGTGTGTTCAAGTCATTTGATAAGAAAAGACACTTAAGTTTATCAGTTTTCTCCACATACCCCCAAATTATTAGCAAATAATGAAATCTGTTCTCCATGAAGTTTGATATATTATGCTACTATTAATCTTAGATTTAAATATAGTGATAAAATACATCTCAATGAGATAGATACTGTCTTTAGTTTGCCAGTAACACAAGAGTACAGATAAGCAAGTGACTTGTTCAGAGTCCTATAGCTTTTAAGCAGTAGAATTACAATTGGAAGGTAGATGTGGCTTAGAATCTATATACTTACCTGTAACATAATGTTGCCTTTCTTACACTATAAGTCTCTGGCGAGCCTTAGCTTACCAGGGACGCCCTGAGTGAACCACATGGAACCAGAATTGATGCAAAAAGCAAGAGGAATTTATTGTTCCAGTGCACTGGGGTCATCCCAGGCCCAAAGGAGAGGCAGCGACCACCAGCAGCTTGTTCAGCCTCTCCCTTCTGGCCTATGTGCTCTTTGATCTGTCTCTTCCAGGAAGGGAGGGGTCCAGTGTAATTTTGGAAAATTCCAAAGCTCTGAGCTGACCTCTTCAACACCACTAAATATTTTCAAAGTATCCTCCATGTCTTTCTTTGCTGTTATTCTGGTAGACTCTTCTGCATGAGATTATACTGCAGATTACTGAATATCAAATGCAAATTTTTCACATTATAACAAGGAATGCATGACTTGAGTTGGTCTCCATCGATTATGTCGAAGTCCCAGGTTCTCTTTTTAGGAAAGATATTCAGAACCCTTATCTGGCCAAGCTATCAAATAACTAGGGTGTATTTTAGTATATACTAACTATAGATTATTAAAAAGAAAACCATAAATATGAAGTCAGTCTTACCAATATTTGTTTGACTTTTGCAAAAGCATGGCAGGGTATAACAGATTATAGTCCCCACTCAGAGCCTAAGGGAACATGATTGAAAACATGAACAGTAAATTATTCCTGCTAGCAGTCAGAACTATCCATCATCCTGAACATCTGCCCTTTTCTCTGTTAAGCGCTTGAGCGATACTGTAGTTTTAAGAAATAGTTATAAGGTCTTGTTTGTATTTCCTTCACTTCCGAAACATAGTAGGAGGTCTGAACCAGATTTGCTTAAGGCAAACACTACACTCCGTGTTCTGCCTCTAGCATACTCTGAATTAGCAGGCAGAACATCAAAGGCAGCTCATCCAGTGTGTTGTAGAGTTGCCATGTATTGTAAAAATGACCTAAATAGGGACAATTTTTTGCATTTTTCATTTAGAGATGTCATACTTTATTATAGTGATGGGAGCTATGCTAATAGATGGTTCAGATAGAGAACAGGGAGAAAAACTGTGTGTCCTAGTCACTTATATTGACAGTTTTCTCACCATGAAAATGGTGTTCATACACACACACACACACACACACACACACACACACACACACACAC
>NC_034604.1:35270195-35273464 GCF_900095145.1 Mus pahari
GAGGGAGAGGGAGAGGATTGGAATGGAAATGTATTAATTCATGTATTCATTTACTGACTTGTCAACTTCTCATTGAATAGCTATTGTGTCAGGCACTTCTGCCTTTGTTAAGCACTTAGTTGGGGACCCTGCCCTGAAATTACCATTTCTACTTTGTGTGGGCCTGGATCTGAACTCCCTCTATCCCAGACTGACCTTGAACTCAGGAATCTGCTTGCTTTTGTAAGTATAAACAAAAAACTTAGCTGGGTGGAGTCTCCTGTGATAACCACTCCTGCGAGCTCTTTATCTCCTTCCTTAGCAAGTTTCTGACAAGTATGTCGGTTCTGACCAGCCGGCTCCGAGTGCAGCTGCTTTTGTTCTTTTAGATTCCTGAATCCCCTCCTATAATTCATATTGCATTGTTTACATAACCGAGAAATTATATATTTTTGAACTCATGTCTTAGGAGTTCTTTTCCACAGCCTTCAGTGCTGTCCTGAAGGTCCCAGTGTTTACTGATTTTGCTGAGACACTAGCCACACCTTTACCTCCTAGACTCGAGCTGTCTCTGATTAGCAAGGAGTCATTAATATTAACTGGGAGGATATTCCTTGAAAGAGAAATGTACATATGTACATTATTATATAAACATACAAATATGTACATTATCAGGGATGGAGGGATGGCTCAGTGGTTAAGAGCACTGACTGCTCCTCCAGTGGTCCTGAGTTCAATTCCCAGCAACCACATGGTAGCTCACAACCATCTGTAATGGGATCTGATGCCCTCTTCTGGTGTGTCTGCAACAGCTACAGTGTACTCATATACATAAAATAAATAAATCTTAAAAAATTATGTGCATTATTATACCAACAAGCCTTATGCTCAGAGCTGCCATCAACAGTCATGTAGGCCCTTGCCTGCTGGCCCTGTCCCAGGAGCAGGAACCATGTCATTCCACCTCTGCCAAGGCCATACCTAACACTACATAGAACACAAATCTTTTGTATGTGAGAGACATGAAAAACCAAAATCACTTACAGGTGAAGTGTTTTTCCAAGACTCCTTTTCCAGCTCTCAACTGCAGATCATTTATACAAATTCTGTCAGTGACGTAATGCCTTGTTCTGGTTCATTATTGTTCTAATAATTACTAGTTTATTGAGTACAGATATTCAGGTAGTATTTTAATTTTCACTTTCCTCTTATTCTTTGAACTTTCATTGTTTTTATTTAAACAGGGAGGGACTGAAAGGGTTTTATCTTAAAGTCCAAAATATCAATTGTGATATTAGTACCTTCTTCAAATTAAACTTACAGAATGATGAGAGAGGAGTGATTTCTTTACATAGTTTCAAGTTGACTGAGCATATGAGGATGTGGGGAAAAGATACAAATGACTCAAGGTTATCAAGAAGTGGACGTTTTATATTTTGGGTGGATAAACCAAGCAGCAGACCAGGCCAAGGTGTTCCACATGGGCGAAGTGGACAGAAGGGCAGAGAAGAACAGAGAGAGAGAGAGAGAGAGAGAGAGAGAGAGAGAGAGAGAGGAGGGGTTGGCTTCCTCTCTTATACAGAAAATGACGTCACACCAGTGAGGACAGTATCTGAGCCAAGTGGATTGTGGAATAGAAAGTCGTCATCCTGGCAACGCAGGTCAAGTCACATGGTTAGGCGGGGCTTGCAGTATCCTGGTGCTAACAGGACGTTTAATCTCTTGTTTATTAAATAATCTCAGGCATGTTGAAGCTGTGTTGAGAGTTTAGGAGGAGGCTGATTACCGAGAGTCAGCTTGGAGCCTGCTAGAATATGACCACCATCAGTATTGCTCTATCTTAGGCTGAGAGTGCATGAGAAGACATTTATTTGCCCACATTGTTGCTTCCACAGCCACCCCTCCTTACCCACCACTTGTGGATGTGGCTTGGTTAGGATGCAGCACTTTTCTGAATGTAGAGCTTACACCCTGGTAAACTGGAGAATTATATAATCTGGATTTGTTATCTACCTTCTTGCTTCTCAGGACAATTGAAGGACTTCTTTGACATAGAAGTGGCTAAGCAAATGTTTTGATTTGTTACAAACCTGTCTAAGTCTTAGATTTGATTACTTTATTATTGATTTTATTTGTTTATTTTACTTATATGTTTTATTGTTGATATATAAATCCTCCTTTTCCTAAATATCCTTTGCCAGTACTTACGCAAAACCAGTATTTACCATGTATCTCTCTCTGGAAGTTCATTTGTGTGCAGGATGCAATCATCAAGGTCAAAATATGTTACAGCTTCTCCTTTATCTTAGTGGAGAGAAAAAGAGAAAATAGCTTCAGTAATTTGTTGCCCAGTGGAGTTTAAAATTATACATCTGGATGTAGGCGTTTTAATTATAAATTCTTTTCTTTAAACCTCTTAAGGATATTTAATCACATGTGGTCAGACTGGTGGGTAGGAGACAGGGCATTTCAAATTCTGGTAAATGCCATTGGGCAGCTTCAATAAAGAATGGAAAGGTATTCTACTGTCTCCTGTACTTCACTGTCTACAGAACAAATTTAGCAAGGCACTGACTAACCGAATTGTCATTATGCCTAAAGGGACACAAAAATACACACAAGGAGAAAGTGCCAATTAATGAATAAGTAAATCGTGGATGATAAACATTGGGTGGTGGGGGATGGGCAGGACTTCAAAGGCAGTGGCACCACAACTCACAAGAGTTGGAAACCAATACCAGCTTGATCTTTCCTTGAATAGACAGTCTTCCTATACAGAAGTATCAAGAAGAGAGAAGGCTACCTGTGTACAGTTAGAGGTAAGTCCTAACACCATGCCGTGTTCATACACAGTATGTGCACCACCAATTTGCATATGCTTTGATAAAAATAATGAATAAATACTGAATTATATCAAAGCACTCATCTAGAATTTGGGGACCTTCAAAAAGATTCCAGGTACCTTACTAAAACATACTGAGGAATAAATGGTCTATAATCTATTTTCAGAACATGGTACTGTTTTGAAATTTGGATGAACTTATAATCTCTTGGGAAAACAATACAAAAGGTATTAAGGATCTTTTAGTGCAATTCCAGGGAATCTGTGAAGTTTATGAAGGTCCCACATGGGCCAGGGTTAAGAACTAAGAAGTTTAAAATACACTGTGCTAGGTCATGAGCATGTTTATGGGAGTCAGCCTTCCTTTCCAAGTGACTGCTTTGAGGTTATCATCTGCTGAGTTTGCAGGGGGCAGGGTTAGTTCTGCCTCTCTCTCTCTCTCTCTCTC
>NC_034604.1:35273524-35285450 GCF_900095145.1 Mus pahari
TCTCTCTCTCTCTCTCTCTCTCTCTCTCTCTCTCTCTCTCTCTCTCTCTCTCTCTCTCTGTATTATACTGTGGTACAGTCATCTCATTTTGAGTGACAGAGTTGCCATCTTCCTTACCTGTCTGTGAAGATAACGATAGCTGCTCTCTTGTTCCTTTTCTTCCTTTTCCTAGGTGGCTCTGATGACTTCACGGAGCTCCCACATCAGGACTACCATGCGTAAGATGAGGCTGGCAGACCACAGCTGGGGAAACCCACCAGGAGAGCAACCTAGGAGGCACAGGTTAGATGAGGGTAACCAGACTCAGAGAGAGCAGTGAATCACAGAAACACACAAGCACACCTGCTCTCTGGTGACTCCTCAGCCCTTAGTCACCGTTTCCTTCCTGTCTCCTTTATTATTACCTGAATTACAGCTCTGAGGACCACACTGAAATTATCTGTTTACTAGTTTCTCTTTTACTAGACTATGAACAATTACAAGGCAGAGTCTGTGACTTATTTATCTCTGTACCCAGATTCTGTGTCTGGGTTAAGAGTGCTGGTTTTGGAGTCTGATTGTCTACTCTCAAACTGATGCCTGTATACTTACTCTAGCAAAAATTTGTCTGAATCTCCCCCTCTCCTCTCCTCTCCTCTCTTTTCTTCTCTACCTTGTCTTCCATGTCTTTCTGTTTTCTTTTATGGTGTGTGTGTGTGAGTGTATGTGTGTGTTCGTTCATCTATACATGCATGTGCACATAGTGGCCAGAGTTGAACTTCTGTTGCCCTTTGTTGCTCTCCACCTTACTTCTTGGGATAAGATCTGGTCTACACCATAACCAAAAGGATCTTTGTGGGAGGAAACAGTTTATGGGCATTACACTTCCTGGTCACAGTCTATCTGTCACTGAGGGAAGTCAAGACAGATTCTGACCAAGCATGGCATAAACTTGAAGCAGAGACCACGGCAGAATACTGCTTACTGATTTGCTCCCAGGCGCACATTTCGTTACTTTTCTTGTATAGCCCAGAACTACTTCTCCAAGGGTGGCACCACCCACAGTGGATCAAACCCTCCCATATCAATCATTTATCAAGGAAATGGCCCATAGACATGCCCACCGGCCAGTCTGATGGAGGAAATTCCTCAACTCCCTCTTCTCTGTGTGTCAAGTTGACAAGATTAGCCATAGCAAGGGGCTCTCACCAAACCTGGAGCTAGGTTTCAGCTAAGCTCCAGGGGTGGACCTAGCTCCACCCTCCCAGCACTGAGGTTATAAGCAGGCACTGCTATGTCTGGCTTTACATGAATGTGAGGAGTTCAAACTCAGATCCTCATGCCTGTGTACCAAGCCCATTCCCCACTGAGCCAGTTCCCTACACCCTCTGTTTTGATGCTTGTTTTCTTACCTTAAAAAAGTCACTGAATAAGGTTTATTATTTATTTGAAGAATACATGAAATACAGGGTAAACAAAGTATTGGTTACCTAGCAGTGATTCAGTAGTTGACATATTGTATGTCTTGGTATTAGTACTGACTGTACTAATGTGTTCTTGTTACCTGCCTATATGAAACCTTTCTGGGCAAAAAGAGCACACGTTTTGCCCATCTCCTTCCTCATTTCTTCTGCCTCCTTGCTGTTAACATTCCTTCCCTTCAAAACATGGTAATTGATGTCTCCTGACTGGTTTTCCCCTACTAATAGTTGTTATTATCTGGCGTTTAACATGTTTCTTTATTTCTTATCTAGGATGTTAACTCCACAAAGACAACTTTGGCTATTTTTATGTATGTGTATTTATTTCTGTATTTTCAACATCACAGCCATGCCCAACACATGGGACATTCTCAACAAACGTATTTTGAATGAATAAATGAATGGAAATACATCATGATGCATATAAAATCCTTGAGAATTGTCATTTGTATTAAACTTTAATGCATATAATCCTCACTATTATTACATATTAAATACGTATACCTCTAATTAGTGTCATGCATTTAATGCATGTAATCCTCACTCTAGTGTTAACCATTAAGAGCATGTAACCTTCACTAGTATTCTACATTAAATGCATACAATCCTCACTAGTGTTATATATTAAGAGTATATAGCCCTCACTAGTGTTATGCATTAAACATGTGGAACCCTCGCTAGTGTTACACACTAAATACTTCTAACTATCACTAGTGTTATACGTTAAATACATGTACCCATCACTAGTGTTATTCATTAAGTGCATGTAACCCTCACTGGTATCACACATTAAACACATATAATCCTCACTAGATTTACACACTAAATGCATGTAAGCCTTACTTGTGTCGCTCCTTAAGCTCATGCAGTCCTCACTAGTGCTATGCATTAAACACCTGTGGCCCTCGGTTAACGGAGAGAAGCAGCTACCTTTCCTTTTCTTCCTTCCATGGCTGGTGTATATGTTAGGTTTCAAGGAAACCAGGGATACATCGCTAACTCAGGTGCCTGTGTCTGCCAACCTCTCACTGAGTACCTGTTACAGAGACCTGGTTCCTCAGCACTTCACAACCACACCCCTACCCCAACACACCCAAGGGCACACACCTACCCTAAACCTCTACAGCCTCTGGGCTTCCCCTCACCCAGCATCTCTCTCTCTCTCTCTCTCTCTCTCTCTCTCTCTCTCTCACACACACACACACACACACCTTGGCCATTTTGGATGCATGCTCTCTTGACTCTTGGCTTCTTGGCTTCTGGTTCCTCTCTTGATCTCTTGGTTCTTCCCTCTTGCCGTCTCACTCTCCCCATCCCTCTTGCTCTTCTCGTGGCCCAGTTTATTCTGCTGGCCTGGTTACGTCTGAACCCTTCCAGATGCTCTCCTCATATGGGCTCTCCTTCACATCTACAATAAAATCCTTCTACCTTCCTGGTCCTATACTGCTGCTCATCCCCCCCACCCCCAACCCCAGCTGCTCCGCCGTCTCCTCCTTATGCTCTCCCGGGCCTCAAGCTTCCTTAGGCCCTCCTGGCCCTTATGTGATCCTTTCTGCTTCTTACTCAGACTCAGAGATTTTATTAAAACCTTGGTATCTTTTTGCACATGGTTCGAACACAATACCGTTCAATCAATAACCAAAAATTGGCAAGCTTCATTTTCTGATTTACTCCCTCATGTGGTAGCAATCGCTGCCACCACACATATCTAAATGTTCTCTCTGCCTTACACTTCCAAAAGTCTCTTATCTGTAAGGTTTTTCTACTTTTCCACTCTTTTTTTTTCAGCCAATAAATTTATATATTTATTTTTATTGGTCATTTTATTTATTTACATTTCCCCTTCCCACAAACCCCCAACCCCTCCCCTCTCCCCCTGCTTCTATGAGGGTGCTGACCTACCCACCTAAGCACCCTAACATTCCTCCTTTTTTTAAAAAAGATTTATTTATTTTTGTATGTGTTCACTGTAGCTGTCTTCAGACACACCAGAAAAGTGCATCAGATACTATTACAGATGGTTGTGAGCCACCATGTGATTGCTGGGAATTGAACTGAGGACCTCTGGAAGAGCAGTCAGTGCTCTTAACTGCTGAGCCATCTCTCCAGCCCCTTTTCATTCCTCTATGTTGCATTATCAAGTCTCCACAGGCCCAAGGGCCTCCCCTCCCACTGATGCCAGACAAGGCAATCCTCTGCTACATAAGCAGTTGGAGCCATGGGTCTTTGGTTAGTGGTTTAGAACCTGGGAGCTGGGGGGTGGGGGGTGGGGAGTGGGGGGTGGGGGTAAGCTGGTTGGTTGTTAGTGTTGTTCTTCCTATGGGGTTGCAACCCCCTTCAGCTCTTTCAGTCCCTCCCCTAATTTCTCAGTCAGATGGTTGGCTGTGTGCATCTGCATCTGTATTGATCAGGCTCTGGCAGAGCCTCTCAAGGTTCCTGTCAGCAAGTGCTTCTTGGCATCAGCAATAGTGTTTGGGTTTGGTGTTTGTAGATGGGATTGATCCCTAGGTGAGGCCTTCTCTGGATGGCCTTTCCTTTAGTCTCTGCTCTACTCTTTGTCCCTTATTTCCATTAGACAGGAGCAATTCTGGGTTAATAATTTTGAGATGGGTGGGTGGCCCCCTTCCCTCAACTGAGGGCCTTGCCTAACTTCTGGATATCTTCTCTGCAGGTTCTCTCTCCCCTTGGTGGGGTATTTCAGCTAATGCATACTTTTCCACTCTTATAAGTCTTTTATCTCTATGATTTCTTTGCTTTCTGCTCTCAAAAAAACTCTCAAGATTATGCTTTATATCATTATTTGTAAGTTCATTGGGTATCATTAAAAATACGTAACAAAATTTATCTTAAAGCTTTTTTTTTTTGTTTGTTTTTTGTTTTTTGTTTTTCGATACAGGGTTTCTCTGTGTAGCACTGACTGTCCTGGAACTTACTCTGTAGACCAGGCTGGCCTCGAACTCAGAAATCTGACTGTCTCTGCCTCCAGAGTGCTGGGATTAAAGGCGTGTGCCACCACGCCCGGCTATCTTAAAGCTTTTAACAAAAGACTTATAGTTAAAAATCTATACATAGGTAATCTTAAACTGCTAAGCATGCTATATATGTGATTCAGCTCTTTTTTTATTTTTAAAGATTTATTACTATATGTCAGTACACTGTAGCTATATCTTCAGACACACCAGAAGAGGGCATCAGATCTCATTACTGATGGTTGTAAGCCACCATGTGGTTGCTCAGGTTTGAACTCAGGACCTTCAGAACAGCAGTCAGTGCACTGAGCCATCTCTCCAGCTGGTGATTCAGCTCTTACTTAGGATATATTTTATATGTAACTTAGAGTCAACACTTATTTAAAAAATAGATTACTGGAAAACAGGTATTTTTATATAGTAACCAACTTTACCATCATTTTGATTAAAATGACCATGTAATATAAAGTAACGAATGCAACAATTATGAAATTTCTTAGTCCTGCAGAGCCATCTACTTATCAGTGTATCTCCTTTTAAACTAAGGAGGCAATAGCAGGTCTTCAAAATACTTTGGATTAGGATGGACTTTTTTTTCAGTTTTTTATTAGATATTTTCTTCATTTACATTTCAAATGCTATCCCGAAAGTCCCCTATACCCTCCCTGAGCCCTGCTCTCCTAACCACCCACCCCCACTTCTTGGCCCTGGTGTTCCCCTGTGCTGGGTCATATAAAGTTTGCAAGGCCAAGGGGCCTCTCTTCTCAATGATGGCCGACTAGGCCATCTTCTGCTACATATGCAGCTAGAGACACGAGCTCTGGGGGTACTGGTTAGTTCATATTATTGTTCCACTTATAGGACTTTTTTATTTATTTATTTTATAGAATATTTTCTTTATTTACATTTCAAATGTTATCTCCTTTCCCTGTCCTCCCCTCCCCCCAACCTTATCTCATCTCCTTCCCCCTGCTTTTATTTATTTTTTAATTTTTTCCCCCCTGCTTTTTTATGAGGCTGTTCTCCCACCGACCCACCCACCCACTCCCGCTTCCTGGCCCTGGCATTCCCCTATACTGGGGCATCAAGCCTTCACAGGACCAAGGGCCTCTCCTCGCATTGATACCTGACAAGGCCATAAGATGGAATTTTATATGATAAGATCCTAAGGTTAGAAAGGTATACTCAGGTTGACAGAAACGGACTAATAGATGTATAACTATGTCTTTGCAAACTGTGTTTCAGACCAGGCTTCTAGAAATTTTAGATAAGAAACAACATATGGGGTCTGGAGAGATGACTCAGTGGTTAAGAGCACTGACTGCTCTTCCAGAGGTCCTGAGTTCAAATCTCAGCATCCACATGGTGGCTCACAACCATCTGTAATGAGATCTGATGCCCTCTTCTGGTGTGTCTGAGAACAGCTACAGTGCATTCATATACATAAAATAAATAAATATTAATAAAAATAATAATTTTAAAAAAGAAACAACATATGTTTGATAAATATTTATGTTTGATAAATAGGTTTATGAATGTTCTACTCAGGTTAACAGTAGCTGGCTTGAAGATATACATCTAGACTCTTTATCTTTGCCAATTTTGTTAAGCTTTAGATAGTTAGATAAACTGAATCATACAAGAAACTGTGATATTCTGTAATTATTTCTGTAATGATATAAAGGGCTCAGAAAAATAAGGTTTCCAGTCTCTATATGAACTTTATTTATGGTCTAATAAAGTTCCCAGTTTCTCTGTGGACTTCATATATGGTTTAAAGTTTTTATTTTGATCCTAAAGGATCTTAAATCTTCAGCTCCAATTTTAAAAGCTCAGATTTCACAGGGATAAAGCTGTTAACTCCTAATCTAACGAAAGCTACTACATTGTTGTAAACTGTTAAAGATGATTAAGACATGCAAATGAATGCTCAGTCAACCTGTAAAAAATCAAATTCTTTAATGTGAATTTGAAATCAGAGCTATGCTCACAGTCATGCTAAGTACAAATATAATTCATCTAGAGACAAACTTTATTTAGCCTCCTGTATATGGTTTCCAAGGTTTAGCAAGCAACTAAAAATAAGTAGAGTTTGTTTAAAATAAGGCATGCTTAATAGACAGTAGTCCTCAAAATCTTCAGATGTCTGCTGAATACGTTGTTTAGAATATTTAATGAAAAAGTTTTCCATGATAGCGAGAAATGCCAGATCCCAGCAGTGACCTTATGTTCCCCAAAGACAATGGGGCACAAATGACTCCACCTGGATTGTGGTAACACTAACCACTTTGCAGAACTGCTCAATGCTTCCCCTGCCACCAGGGGCCTGCCCACACCATTCACACCATTGTGTTGACTGCTCTATGCTGCCTTGCCAAAGTAGGTTGGTTTTTCAAGTTCCTCTTCCACAGAAAAGTCTATGACCTTCTGCCTTTGGTAGCTGAAGGCTGATGCAGTCCTGTGCAGCAGCTGAAATTCTCTCTGCCCCTGAACAAAACCATCGAGGCCACGAGAGCCCAGGGTAACTGTCCAGGGACATAGCCAAGAGCAGAAGAGAATGAACGCACGTGTTGAAAGGGTTGCGTAAGCTTGAATGAATGGAACTTCAGTATCAAAGCCCCGCCCCTCAGCAGGCTACTGGTTCACACCTTTGGTGGATGTCTGCTCTGTGCAGGGAAGGTAGACTGAGGGAGACGAAGTGTGAACTGAGTTCTGTATTATGTCATAGAAATGGCTTTACCCAGCAGCTGACTTCTTGCCCAGAAGCCTCTTGTCTTCTCATCCTTTACAGAATTAAGCTCAAACTCCTTGACACTTGGCATTCTGATCCTTCAGGTGCTTCTGCTCCAACAAAGTATCACTCACTGGTCTTTTCCTGACACCTGCAAGTCCCCAGATGGCCCCTAATACATTTCCGTGTCTGTTTTTCTTCTATGTACATAGAATCTTCTCTGTTCCTCAGATATCGCCTTCCTTTCAGGCATAGCCGCGTCTGTGCTGCCCATGATCTCTCTCTCCATCTTTCATCACACTCACTTATTGAATCTAGAAAACTGCCAGCTTTGGTCCTGCTGGGATTCCTTAAGGGACATTTACCTGTCTTTTGTTGGGATGGGTGCCACTAGCCTTCTCCCCCCACAGATGGACCTGCTTCTCGGCTTGTGTTCGTAGTGATTCCGAAGAACTGGACTCATTTTCATTTCTGCCATTCTGTAGGTTCAGGCGGCCAGTTACTGTTTCGTTCCGATTCAGAGTAAATGCCTGGATTTACACCTATACATATGCTTATAAATTTTATTAGCAGAAAGACAATTTTTAGGGCCTACTTAGGATAGCATGATAAAGTTATTTAGGATTTCTTTTCATATGGTCAGACAGGAGAACTTCCTTTTTTTTTTTTCCTTTTGTAAAAGACCAAGCAATGAATTATCGCGTGTGTGGAGTTGAGAAGGGGTCATTTTCACAGAGAGTTTGGAAGGGTACTTCAAGATGGTGTGCTGAGGGGGGGGGGGCTTTTGCTACTTGCTCTGTTTGGGGGTGGATTGAGATTTAGGGAGTCTGGAGACACAAACAATTCAAACCCAGCTTCCCTTCAGGATCTCAGGTGGATGGGCAGTGTCCCTCAGGTCAGTGTCCTTGTGCCTTGTGCAGGAAACTGTTCTCATACTGCCCCCTTCTGTTGCCCTGTGTTGCTAATGCCAGTGACTTCCCAGATCTGGCTTGGTGGAAATTTCAGTTTGAAGAAATGGTTGTTAGAGGCAGATAGGAACGAACACATGTTCAACATGATGCACATTTTATTTCTTTATCTTCTCCCTACATATAACTGGACCATTAACTCTCATAGTGAGGTATTAGTTCAATTGATTTCTAACTTAATATTGTACACATGGTAACAGATGACGTTAGGGTAAAAGCAGGACTAATTGCAGATATGTGTTTGTGTTCAGTGGGGGCTTCTTGATTTCTTCTCATTTCCTGAGCTTTGAGATCTCTTGCCTTAGATGTCAGAGCACAGACACTGCTTGCTGCCCTGTGGCTCTTTCATTGGTGACAGAAATTTTTGGTTTTAAGAGCAGCATGAAAGCAGTGAATGCTGGACCCTCATCTATCAAAGGCAGCAGCGCTCCTGTGACTATCCCCAAACATGAAAGCTTCCTCCCAGGACTTCTCTTTAGTTCTCCAGCTCTTCTCCTTTGCTTGTGAGCTTATTTAATATATCTGTGAAAGAAGTAAGGTCAGGTAGCAGAGGGCTTTGAACCTATATTGAGGACTTTGGGCTATATTCTATATGCAGTGGGAGCCAACTAAGGTATACGAGCAATTAATATATGCGAGGGTTCATCTGAAAGACATGAAGGTAACTGATGACATCATTATAAAGATAACAGTGTCAGCTTGTGTTTAATGAACTGGGTGGGATGCTATAGTTTAGAAACAGAGAGAACATCAGTGAACTCATGCAGCACGGTGGCTCCCTGCACCCCTCCAGTACACCTGAGATCCCAGCCAGCTTTCCTTCATGATTCACCTTCACCCTACACTGAGCTACTTCTGGTGCATCGCTGGATCCTTGCAAACTCATCCCCCTCATTTCCCTACAGCGAATGTTGCTATTCTGACAACCCACTACCACAGTAGACCAAGTCGTTTTTTTGAAAAGCAAGTGAATATAAGACCTCTCTTGCAGTAGACCTAATGAGATCTGTACTCTTAGCACATGGTAGTTGAGGCCACATGTAGCTTGGCCCCTGTCTTCTTAGACCACCCCTCCCTCTTTCCTTTCTCTCTATGGCCAGTGATTCCTCAGCTGTCTCAGTTCTTTCAACAAACTCAGCCTAGCCTCACCGCAGACCTCGGCCCATCACTCCTTGTTTTTATCTCTGCCTACAACAGTTTCCAGAAAAGCAAATGGCTGTCTCCTTGTCTCACAGAGTCCCAGCCTGAAGTATTTATCCACTTCCTGGCCACACCCAACACATCATTTCATCAACACCATTACTATGTAGCTCATAGACAGTATAACTTTGGGGGATTATCTTGATTATGTTTGCTGATTTGATTAGTATCTATGTTTGGGGTCTATAATTGAAGTTTCATAAAGGCAAAGACCTGTCTATTTTATTCATCTCTGGAATCCAAGATTGAGCAGATAATTTAGAGCTTAACCTGGATCATGGTAAGTTATCAATAATTATTTGTTGAGCAAAATAAAAAACAAAGCACGAGATAAATGGAAAGGAACAGATATCAAGTATTTGTCGCGAGAACGAAGTGGCTTAACTTGATTACTGGGGACTGAGGACCAGTGCAAAGATGTATTGTGTGAACCACTGAAGGTCTATGTGTTAAGTGTTTGTTCTGCCAGTATTAGGAGTCGGAGATCTTCTGAGAAGTGGAGTAATCTTCTCCCTCATTCTCTTCTGACTTAGATTATAAGATGTACTTTGAAATCTACTCTTAGAATTTTGCGCTGGTTTTCTTTCTTTCCTTTTTTTTTTTTTAAACATAGGCAAAAATAACTTTAATTCAAGTTTTAAGTCAACAGAAAATCTGATGTAATTTGTTTTCTGAAATTCTCAGTAATATGTATCTTGTATTATAGGAAGGAAATAAAATAGAACGATAAATTTTGGTCATGACTTTATAAGTAAACAGTATTCTTGAAACAGAACATATAGACAAATGAGTTCCCGAGTGCATGCATTTTGGGCTGTCTTCTGGCCCACTGCATAATTGCTGGCTGGTATCACTGCATTATGCCTGTGTTTTCAAATCACTCTATCTTTGCCTAAATAAGAATCAGCTGTTGGGGATTTAAGAAATCTGAAAGGTTATGTTCTTAATTTGTCTCAAACAGTATTATATACAATGATATTCACTAAGTAAATATTATTGGATTAAACGGTTTCTCTTAAAATTTGTTTGAAATTGCCCAAAATGAAATTCAGATGTACAAGAGACATTAAATGTGAACTGTAATAAATAGGGAGTTGGTACTCATTGAGTATAAAGTTTCAAATATGGAAAATGAAAAATTGGAAGTCAACTGCCATTACTAATATAGCAGACACAAATATATTAGAGGCATGTCTCATGTTATTATTTTATACCATAATACAAAATGATAAATTGCTTTATTTTTCTGCAGGTTTTCTATAGTCCCAAAGCAATGAGGGCCAATTGACTATGGAGTAGATATCACAAAACTGTGAGCTAAAACAATAATTTGCTGTTTGGTTGAAAGCCCTGCTCCATCCAGCACTAGCTGGAAAACCCCATCCCTCCTCCTTTCTCCAACTCAACCTGCTCATAAAGCCTCCAAAGAAAAGGGGCCAAAAGCCCAGTTCCACCTCCCTCCCTGATGTTGCCAGCCACCCAAAAGCCTGCCTCAGTGCTCAGCTCTTGACAATACTTGGGCACAAACCCAGCTCATGGCTGGCATGTCACTGATCATCCTTCATCTACAATCTATAAAACTTCCCTGCCCAAGTGCATGCACAGGATTTTCCTGGCCCCATTTCTTTGGGCTGGTGAACCAACCCAGGAGCAGTGCCTAATAACCCTGAACTTATCTGCTTTTAATCTGGTCTGATCTGGTCCATATTTGTACCACCAAGAGATAAATAGTCTATTATTTACTATGTAGCTCAATTGTTTTAGGTATGCTTTTAAAACTATAGAAAGTTGAATGGGAAAATCTGTGAGGAGTGGGTTTGGCCACGGCCCCTAGATGGCGCCAAGTCTAATGGCTAACAACTGACTTCCTCATATCCCTCAAGATAGCCACGTTAAACTGCACTGCACAGATGCACCATGACAAAAGATCAGATGATGTGACGAATGTAGTCCTGTGCCAATGAACTATGCCTACATGGAATAGGGTGATGGGGAGTGGACTAGTGGGTATAAAAGGGGATGGCCAAGAGAGGTCGGGGGATCTTTTTACTGCACATAGTTATGTTCCTGAATAAACTGCTTTGAGAAGGACATCGGTTTCATCACTTCTTTTCCGCTGGTCGGAGATGGTAGTGACAAATGGTGGCCCGTATGGGGAAGTGACAAGTCCAGAACTCTCAGCAGTCAGGGTAGCCTGCTGGAAAGCTCCCAGGTAAGTGGGACAATTCAAGTTCTCAGTTAGAGACTATTAAGTTCTCAGATTAGGGACTATTAAGTTCTCGGATTAGGGACTATTGAGGTTCTTGGAGTGAGACAATTAAAGTTAAGAGCAAATTTTAAAAACTTGGGAGTTGTGGTTTTTCAGTTTGTGTACACTCATCCCCAAATTGTAGTCTTTCAAGTCATGTGAAATTATTAACAAATAAGCATTTTGTGTGTGTTTAGTGGTTGCTTTGTATTGAGAGAAAAGCTTTGAGGTGTGATTAAATNNTAAANTCTAATTCTATTTGGGAGAAACAGGAAAAAAGGTGCACTTAATCTCTAGCTAAAACAGCATAATTTTTCAACTTTTACCCTTAAATTATAATTTCAAGAGGT
>NC_034604.1:35288385-35289386 GCF_900095145.1 Mus pahari
CTCCTAGGGAGAGATTAGCCATTGCTCTCTTTACCTTGAATTTTTTGAATAAAGATAAAAATGATTTGACTGCTGTGGAATGGTTTGCCAATCCTGAGGCATCCTATAAAGGCACAGTCATGTGGAAGGATGTTTTGTGTGGACAATGGCATGGGCCCTATCATGTGTTGATCTGGGCGAGAGGGTCTGTGTGTTCTGTGTGTTTCCACAGGATCATCGCCAGCTGCTGTGGGTTCCGGAGCGATTGACGAGGATAGTTCAAGATGGATGAAGGTGCCCTGATGAAGCTGCTCCTAAGGGTGATGATGCTGCCTTCAGTGATGACCGAAGATCTACAATGGGGAATCATGTCAGCATTTCCCAAACCACTGCCGTTGACCCATTCAGCTCAAGCTTTTCCTCACCTTTTTTACTTCTAGTGCATCTTTGCATTTACCCTTTTTGCCTGGAGATGAAGATATAGTGGGGGTTAAGGNACCTTTAAAGTTAGGCCTGAGAGGATTATTGTGTTTTCAAGTAATATATAATATTTCTCAAGATAGTGCTTGTGTGCAAATGTATAAATGGGAGTTGTACAGATCTTTCTCCTTTGAGTATGTTGATGGGTGGGGCATGGGGAAATGCTAGCTTTTATTGGAATGGATTTGTGTTATTTGAGCTTTCTGCTTTTCAATTTGCTTGTGGGAAGAATGTATCCTTTAAAGCCACTCCTGTATGTGTTTGGCCTCCTTTTGTATTTTTAGTTTATAATGGTAGTTATTTTGATGATGTTGTACAATGTAAGGAGGATAGTTGTTTTTATAGTAATGCTTCTATGTTTTCATTAGCTATTGTGACCAGAATGCCTAGATTTGTACCGTGGCCCGTGCAGGCCCTTTTGGATATGACCTTGTTTAGACCCAAAAGTCAATTCCACTTGGGTGGATGTTTCCATGGCTGAAGAACTTGCAAATTGGATTGCCACCGCTATGTCACACCTAAAGGAATGGGCCGGTATTGGT
>NC_034604.1:35290521-35297497 GCF_900095145.1 Mus pahari
CAGCCAGGGCTACACAGAGAAACCCTGTCTCAAAAAACCAAAATAAATAAATAAATAAACAAATATTAAAAAAAGAAAGGAGTGTTAATTTCTTTCTGTAAGGGTACCATAATGGGTTAAGTGACATCCAACATGGAAAGAGTCTGGAAAGCATTAAGACAAAGATGGTTAAGAATGACAATTTGGCAAATAACAATTAATCCGGATGCAAATAATTGTGGTCATCCTCAATTATTATTGTGATGTGCCCAAACACAGTTTTGGGCTGAGACCAGGTCCCTCCAAGGAGATTAATGAAACTTTGTTTCCTTTTCTCTGAATCTGTACTGAGTTCAGAGTAAGGTGTGGCCAATATTACTGGACCAGCTGTACCTGTGTTTTCATAGAACCAATAGTGTAAGTCAGGTTCTTTGAGAAATGCACTGACAAAAGACACTGTGTATCAGGTAAGTAATGGAGACACCCACAGTTGCTGAGCTGGTTCTATGGACGAGGTGGATGGTGAATGAATCATCAGCATGTATTATCTTACTAGTTCTTACACCTCAGTAGAGGTAGAAACAGCTATTGTTGCACAGGTGGGAAATGTGTGGTAGATGATGGAGTTCACACTGCCTGATCTCAAAGCTCACTCCTTTAATCATGCTATCCCACTGCTTTGCTGTGTAGAAAGTAGTGATTTTTATGTGTTTGTTTTTATTTAATTAGCATACATAGTATTATACTAATTATGACATTACAAACAATTTTTTGTTGTTGTTGATTCTCCCTCCTCTTCTGCCAGACATTTTCCTGCCCTGCCCCTGCATCTTTCCATTGACCCACCTACAAGCTCCTTTCTGTGTTGATGTCTGTATCACATATTATACTGCCTTACCCAGTTTCTCCAGAACCTCTTTTTGCCCTCTCCTGGTCTTTTAGTTTCATGGCTACACCCATCCACACTCTGGTTTTTCACACATCTACAGACATTGTAAGCTAGGATTTGTATACGAGCAAGAACATGTGATATTTGTCTTTCTGAGTTCTAGTTACTTTAATGAATATAATACTTTCTATTTGTACCTGCTTTCTTAACATTTTCAGATTTTCATTTTTCTTTACACTGAATAAAATTCCATTGTGCATATGTGCAACATTTTTATTTTCATTATCTATTCATCAGCTGATGGACATCTAGGCTTGTTCATTTCTTTCCTACTAGGAATAATGCAGCAGAAATCATGGATGTGTGTGATGGCTAACCTTGCTTGTCCACTTGACTGCATTTGGAATAAACTAAAACTCAAGATGCTGGGCACCCCTGTAAGGAGTTTTCTTAATCAGATTACTTAAAGCAGGAAGAGCCACCATGTATCTGGGCCACACCTCTTAGTGGCAGCCCACATAGAAGAACAAGGAAGAAGGAAACTTGTTTTTTTCCCTCTGTGCCTTCAGTCTTTCTGGCAAGTTCATTTATTCCATCACTGTGGTTGGTATTAAATCCTTCCTCAGCATTCCAGCATAGACTGAAGACCAGCAACTCTCCCCAAATCCTCTAGGACTCCAGCACTAACTTGGGACTGCTGAGACACCCAGATTTGTGAACTGAACAGCCACCAGATTCCTCGTCTTTCTGCTGTGAGACAGCCATTGTTGGACTATTAGACTATTAGATCACATCTTATAAGATACCCTTTTAATATGTGTGTGTGTGTGTGTGTGTGTGTGTGTGTGTGTGTGTGTGTGTATTCTACCAGTTCTGTTCCTTTTAGAGAATCCTGACAATACAAGGTATGAGTATTTCTGTGCTAGGATACTATTGTGTAGCAGTTTCCTCCGAGGTTAACACCTTATTACATCTTGGGGAAGGTTCACCAAGATTCATTATTAGAAAGGAGTTAAGAGCAACAGGATGTTAAGACAAAGGTGAAACATCCCATCCTGCTATGAAGCTCCTCAAGGAAGGAAACAACTCAGGCTTGAGGAAGTTCCTGAATCCAACTAGATTCACCAGGTCTTCCCTCTTCTAGCATATATAACAAGTGAGGACTGCCAGGAGATACTTTTAGATATGCTGAACTGCCTGGAAGAGGCAGAAACCAGACAAGCTATCTAGAAAAGGCTTTGACTTATTAAATTGCCAGAGACACTCTAAAACCTGGTGGGTTGCCTGCAAGTGTCCAGTGAGATCCAGGTTTCCAAGAATCAATAGATGATATTAGCCAAACTGTGGTGGGGCACACCTTTACTCCCAGCACTTGGGAGGCAAAGGCTGGTGGAGCTCTTAAGTTCCAGGCTAGCCAGGTCTACAGAGCAAGTTCCAGGATATCAAGGACTACACAGAAAATTCCTGTCTCAACCCAAAACCAAACAAAAGAACCTACAAAACAAAAAAAACACAGAAATTACATGAAATTAATAAAATTTTTGCAAAGGTAGCTCTCAGCAGAGTGAGCAGCCAGCCTACAGGTTGGCAGACACTTTGCTAACTATACCTCAGAGAGTAATTTTTCATGCTCACACTACTTCATTGTGTATTGGCAGATTTATTTCCCAAACTTGACAGTAAGTCAGCCATTTGCAATGGAAGTTGACCAAAACTCTGCTGAAGTTGTCTTGTGCTGGTTGAACTAACTTTTATTCTCTCATGAGATAGTCTATGCTACTCGACTACATTGAAGAACTACTAAGGCTTATTCAAAATCAACTTCCTTAAATCATCAGGCTAGTCTTAATTATAGGATCTTCTAAGCTGCTGAAAGTGGAAGAGTATTTGAGATTCTCTTACCTCCAATTCCCAGCCTACAAGCATTCTATTGCTAGCTAGGATGATCACATGTACCATATGGTGCTGTGAGTGTTTTACAGTTCCTTAGGGACATGGTATTGTCAGTCTTTGGCAATTATCCTTCTTTCTCTGAAAGTATCCTGATGAAATATGCCATAGATTTCTTCTATTTATTTTTCTGATCTTTCCATGTGACAGGGAGCTTATGTTGCCTTACATGAGTCAAAGAGTTTCTCCCAGGTAATAATTATTTACTGATCTGGATTTCTTAGACTGAACCCTTAGGGAAATTTGGAGATTTTACAGTGAAGCCTGCCTGTTACTATCAAGCATCTCCTTGGCATTTTGTAAAATCATCAGCATTTTGGCTCACACACCTTCAGCCATCTTGAACCAGAGTCTCCTAGCACACAGAAATAATAAGAAGGGAGACCTGGTGGATATGTAGACAGAGTAAGAGGGAAAACTTCAATGGAAACCAATTAGGCATGCTCTAGTAATGGACTAACATTTATATATACATATAAAATATTCCTGAGGTCCTTACTCCCATAGGAAATCAAACCAGCTTGAAGGAGTTCTAAATAAATTCAAGATGAGTGCTCTTCTGACTTCAAATCCAGGAAATGTATAGTGGAGCAAGATGTCACTTTCTTCAATTCATCAATATCTGTTAATGGACACTTGAAGCTAAGCAAGATGCTCTTTATATTTTTTAATAGCATTGTCTTTAGTTAGCTTTCTGTTTTCTGTAGAATTTCTGCTTCTTGGTACATAAGCCATTCTTTTTATTTCCATGTATCAGACATTTCCCAAGTGATTTCCTGTATTAGTACCTTCTGTGTGACCAAAAGCAACTTGGGAAGGAAAGGGTTGGTTTTTGCTTACAGTTCATTATAAAAATCAATGAGGGCAGGTACTCATGTAGGGCAGGAACCTGCAGGCAAAAGCTGATGCAGAGGCCGTGGAGGGGTGCTGCTTACTGGCTTGCTCAACTTGCTTTCTTATAAAACCCAAGGCCATCGGCCTAGGGATGGCACCAAGCACAATGGACTGCCTCCAACAAAGATCAATAATTAAGAAAATGTCTTGGGACTGGAGAGATGGCTCAGAGGTTGAGTGTGCTGATTGGTCTTCCAGATGTCCTGAGTTCAAATCCTAGCAACCACATGGTGGTTCACAACCATCTATAATGAAATCTGGTATCCTCTTCTGACATGCAGGCAGAACACTATGTATAAAATAAATAAATCTTTAAAAAAAAAGAAATAACATGTCTTACAGCCAGATGTTATAAAGGCATTTTCTCAGTTGAGGTATCCTCTTCTCTGATGACTTCAGCTTGTGTCAAGTTGACATTAAATTGGCCAATATACTCCCCTTCCCTCATTAAAATGTTTCAACTATGAGAAAAAGTTGTTTGGCAGCCAGACACCTATATTTTCTTTTTCTCAGTATCCAATTTATTTCAAACAAACAGTTGAGATGGGCATGCCTGTAATCTCAATCACTCACTGACTTAAGCAAGAGAATTCCAGGTTCAAAGTCAGGGCTAAAGAATGAGATCCCACAGAAAGAAAAAAATAAGGAAAGGAAAGATTGGGAGCTGGAGTTCGCTTAGTGGCAGAGTGCTTGCCTAGCATGCGTAGGTCTCATATTACATTCTCAGCATGGTGGAGGAGGCAGAGGAGGAGGAGAGGAGGACAAAGAACTACTGGAAGTTGGATTTCTTCAACTTCATTATCAACATGTACACTCCTAACTTTCACCACTTGTTTCAGAAAAGCTGCTTTATTTTGAACAGAAACTTAAAATATGAGTCCCTGAATGTGGGTGCCCTAGCATTTGGGGCATTGATGTTAATGATACAGTTTACAGACCATTAGAAGCTCAAGAAAAGGAAGACCAAAGTGTGGATACTTCAGTCCTACTTAAAAGGGGGAACAAAATAATCATGGGAGGTAGAGGGTGAGAGGGACTTGGGAGGAAGAGAGGAAAAAAGGGGTGGGGCAGGATCAAGTGTGAGAGGAGACAGGGGGGATGTTCAGGAAATTGAACAGGGGTGTGTAGAAATGGGGGGTGGGGACCTGGGGGTAGCCAACAGAGAGTCCCAGATGCCAGGAAAGAAAGAGGCTCCCAGGACCCAACTGGGATGACATTAGCTGAAATACCCAACACAGGGGAAAGAGAAACTGTAGAGAGACCATAACCCAAGTTTTGGCATGGCCCCCAGTTGAGGAATGAGGCCACCCACTCATCTCAAAATTTTAACCCAGAATTGCTCCTGTTTAAAGGAAATATAGGGACAAAGAGTAGAGCAGAGACTGAAGCAAAGATCATCCAGAGACTGCCCCACCTGGGGATCTATCCCATATGTAGCTACCAAACCAGACACTATTGCTGATGCCAAGAAGTACTTGGTGGCAGGAGCCTGGTGTGGTTGCCTCCTGAGAGGCTCTGCCAGAGCTTTACCAATACAGATGTGGATGCCTGCAGAGAACCATTGGACTGAGCACGGAGACCCCAATGGAGGAGTTAGGGGAGGGAGTGAAGAAGCTGGAGGGGTTTGCAACCCCATAGGAAGAACAACAATATCAACCAACCAGAACCCCCAGAGCTCCCAGGGACTAAACTACCAACCAAAGAATACACATAGACAGACTCATGGCTCCAGCTGCATATCTTATCTGGCATCAGTGGGAGGGGAAGTCCTTTGAAGGCTTGATGCCCCAGTGTAGGGAATGCTAGGTCAGTGAGGCAGGAGTGGGTGGATGGGTGGAGGAGCACCCTCATGGAAGCAGGGGGAGGGGGAGTGGTATAGGGGGTTTTCGGAGGGGAAACTGGGAAGGGGGTAACATTTGAAATGTAAAGAAATAAAATAACCAATAAAAAATGTTAAAAAATTCAATGACTTCATGAAAAAAATATGATTCTATCTTCTGTTACAGAAATGTGTATTTCCCTATGAACACTCACCCAGCAAAACAAAGGAACAAAACCTTCAGTCTCTACAACAGTGGGCAAATGGCCTTGCTCCCTTAACCACAGTGTTGTATTCACAAGAGCATCCCAGTGATGACTGACTCGAAAGAGCTTTCTTCTGACCAGTTCTAGTTCAAAGCACGATGGGACACAAACTTTAATATTTGTGTTTGTATTCTCAGAGTAGACTTCAAGAATGTTTTCCGGAAGAATTGGCTCATAAGCTGTTACTGTTATTTCAGATCTTTAGCTGGATCTGAGACTGGAGTGGGTGACCTCAGAGGTCCACCCCCTCCAAGCTGACTGTTCAGGGCTCATCTAAACGCTTTAGTGTGAGGCTTTATACTAACAGTAAGTCCCACTGTTTGCCAGCTTGGCTTCTGAAGTAGCGAATCAACTTGGTGGGTTGCATTTTAAGGCTTGGCAGCTACATTTTAGTCTCATTTCCCCAACGGTTATCAGCTTCCTTTAGGAAGGAAGATGGTGGCAGAGGAGGTAGAGGTCACCCAAGGTCAAATTCTCCCTTTCTATCCTACATGAACAGTATAGAACCAAAGACTGCATATAGCACTGGGAATGTTCAAGGAAATGAGACAGATCATAGGATTCTAAGACGTTCAATCACTTTTCTCCTGGCACAACTTTCGTTGGCCTTGGGAAATTCTGTCACATTCAGCTTTGTCTTTCAATGACTTGACGCTGTACTGCATGCAATGTTGACACTTAAGAGTGACATGTGCAATGTGACCTGTCTTGGTGAAAGCTAGTGCTGGTTTCCATGCGAGCCACTGGGATATGGATTATTTTTAGTTCCCCGTTCTGTTTCTCTGTCTGTCTCACAAAACCCTAAATTTCCCCATAAACTGAAAAAATTGCTCAAATGAACATTAGTCATTACCTGGCATTTCATGCTAGCAAGAGCAAAGATTTTGAAAGTAGAATTACATTTCAGTCTTGAGCCACTTTTATAATTTCTTTTGGCCTCTACTGGAGGCTGACAATGAACTTGGCTGAATGAATACTGATGGCGATTATTAAGTATTCACCGAGAGCTGCAGAATGTGCCCGAGGATCCTCTATGCATTGTGATATTTAATCTGCACAACACACCAAATGAAGCAGGCCTTCTTTCTTCTTCTTCTTCTTCTTCTTCTTCTTCTTCTTCTTCTTCTTCTTCTTCTTCTTCTTCTTCTTCTTCTTCTTCTTCTTCTTCTTCTTCTTCTT
>NC_034604.1:35297642-35299851 GCF_900095145.1 Mus pahari
TTCTCCTTCTCCTTCTCCTTCTCCTTCTCCTTCTCCTTCTCCTTCTCCTTCTCCTTCTTCTTCTTCTTCTTCTTCTTCTTCTTCTTCTTCTTTTCTTTATTTACATTTCAAATGCTATCTCAAAAGTTCCCTATATGCCCCCCCCCCGCCCCTGCTCCCCTACCCACCCACTCCCACTACTTGGCCCAGGCTTTCCCTTGTGCTGGGTCATATAAAGCTGAAGCAGGCCTTCTTATTGCCATTTTACTCTGTCTGGGAGGCCAAGTCCCCTCTGTAAGTCATTATTCCAGTTGAGCAGGACATAAGGAGGACTAATGATCATGGAGATGCCTCCATAAACGGCAGCCATTATAGTGATGCTGATAGTGGCAGAGTGCTTTGGGTACTTAATATCATGAGTACCCAGCACCTTAGCTGGAGTGGGCTATAAGGTCAATATTCTTCCTGAGAGCAAAGACAGCATAAAAGCTCTCTCTGCTGGGCGGGAGAGCAAACTTAATGTGTGGGAAGTGATTACATTATTCCCACATTAGAGCTGTCCCTTTTTGAATACAACTTCAACAGTTCAGCTATAGGGGTTACAGAAATGTAGGGAGCAGGATACAGACCAAGATAACATTTTAAAAAAATTTTACCTAATGAGTGTTTTGCTGTGCTGCATGCTTGAATATCACCAAGAGCGAGAGGAAACAGTCTCCCCCGCTCTTCTTCTAAGAGAAATCTGTTGCTATCTGTTGTTTGGCTTTTGGGCTGCATGTCCCATCGCACAATGTTTCAGTGGAGAGCTGTCAGAGGGAATCATATCACCAGCAGCGTGATCTGCTGACATGAAGGACAGGAATACACGTGCAGCCTAGACTTGGCTTCTTGCCTTTTGTTGGGGCACCAAACAGCCAACCTTACTGACAGCAGATACTCGCTTATTTTAGCACTACTGAAGTCTGTCTGTATTCTGTGCTTCCTTCAAGCCACCTATCTCTTACATCTCACCTCTCTTTGCTGGTGTTCCCAAGACAGAGGGAATAAGACCTACCAAACATGGCAGATTAGCTTTAGGTCTACATCCCCATGTGATAGACTTCAGGCCAGTCTCAAATCAAACTCCTGGCCACTCCTGAGGCAACAGAGGTCCTGATTTCTTGAGGTTCAAGGTAGATCAGAATATAGAATTTGCCAAAGAGAGCAAACAAAAAAGCTGACAATTATGAGCTGTTTTAAAGGCATAATTTCCTATAGGAAGGGAATTCATTCAGCACAGAACTCGAATGAAGTAGTGTAAATACAGAATGTTGTATTAAAAATGGACACTGTGTTTCCTGCGGTATAGACAAATCATAGGTCTAAAGACCAGCTGCACTAGTGAATGTTTTGTCTTTCAGTCCTCAGAACATGTTTATAAGGGCTGGAAGTAGAATTTCATTTGAAAATGGACTGTAGCAATAAAAACTGTGGGGTGTTGGGACATGCGAAACCCTGCCTCATTTCTTATTTTCCCCAACCCTTCCTGAGAGGTTCTGTCCAGATGTCAAAAGCAAATTTTTACATTGTGTTAATTTGCTAGGTGTTATCAGTCCATTCTCCAACATCACTTAGGAATTCCTTGTTCCCATTTAGAGGATTAGAGAGAAGTTTCTGCTAGCCATTTATCTGGCAGATGACTAATCTGAAGAGTGTCTAAAGAACTCAAAGCTCCTAACAACAAAAGAACAAGTAATCCAATCAACAAATGAGCAAATTGTCTGAACAGACACTTCTCAAGAGAAAAGCATACTTGGCCAAGAAATGACCGAAACCAGATGACCCTGATAGTCCTTCTCATGTCAGTCAGATGGTTATGACTGACAGACAAACAATACATGTCAGCCAGGATGTAGAGAAAAAAAGAACAGTTATATAGTGTTGGTGGGAATGGAAATCAATTTAGTCATTACAGAAAACACGGACGTTTCCTATGAAACAGAAAAATAGAACTGCAATTTGATACAGCTATATCACTCCTGGGTGTATACCAGATGGAATCTAATCCACACTCAATGAGACATCAACAGATCCATTTGCATTGTCCTGCTATTCATAGCAGTTAGGTTATGGAACCAGCCTAACTGTCTATCAACAAATGAATGGATATAAAAGCTCAACACACACACACACACACACACACACACACACACACACAGAGAGAGAGAGAGAGAGAGAGAGAGAGAGAGAG
>NC_034604.1:35299902-35360230 GCF_900095145.1 Mus pahari
TCCTGAGGAGATGCCAGATACACACACACACACAAACAAACAAAAAAACACAGAGAGAGAGAGAGAGAGAGAGAGAGAGAGAGAGAGAGAGAGAGAGAGAGAGAGAGAGAGAGAGAGGGAGGCCCTACTGGAGTTTTACACAGCCATGAAGATGAATAATGTGTTATTTGCTGGAAACATGTATGGAACTAGAGGTCACTATGTTAAGCGAAATATGCCGGACTTAGAAAGAAATGTATCATGTTTTCTGTTATGTGTGGAAACTCAAATAAAAAAGTAAAAAAAAAAAAACATTTTAAAAAGATGACCTGAAAGTATGAGAACTATTATTAGGGAGCACATTACTATTATAAAATACAAATATTATAAGGAGACTCAGGAAAGGGGAGGAAGAGAAAGGGTTAAGAAGATGATTGGAAACATAGAGACAAGCTAAGGTAATGTGCACAAATAGAAGCATCCCTAAAACCATCAATATGTATAATTAATAATATTTATCTTTTTCAAATGAATTATTGGTCCGAAAATATCATAACCTGTGACACTAAGATGAATGAGCAGATCTCTCTCCTCTCTCTCCCTCTTCCTCTCCCTGTCTGTCCCCTCCCCCTTCCCCTCCTTCTCCCTCTCCCTCTTCTTGCCTCTCTCCTCTCTCCTCTTTCTCTCTCCCTCTCTTCTCTTTGACTTTCTCAGACAATGTCTCACTATGTAGTGGATATCCTGGAACTCAATGTTTAGATCAGTCTGGCCTTGAACTCACAGAGATCCACCTGGTTATGCCTCCCCAGTGCTAGGGTTAAAGGTATGCACCACCACCAGGACAGAACTCTCATTTTAAAATTTAGAACAGTTTCCTTTGAAATTGTAGACTCTTTTAGCTTTGTAATTTAAGTTAATATTAGAAACCCTGTAAAATGACTTGGTCATTAAAATGTATAATAACCTTGAAATTCTTATTTTCTTATCAGCTCCCTTCTCTACCCCTAGTCTAGAATACATAATGAACAGAATAGTTTAACAACTGAAGCAATGGTCATGATGTACTGATCCCTTTTTAAAAATTAAAGCAGAGGCTCAGAGGGAGGATGTACCTCAGAGGTGGAATTTTTACTGTCCACCTGTAAAGGTCCATTCATACTACTGTGTGCATTCTCTCTCTCTCTCTCTCTCTCTCTCTCTCTCTCTCTCTCTCTCTCTCTCTCTCTCNTCTCTCTCTCTCTCTCTCTCTCTCTCTCTCTCTCTCTCTCTCTCTCTCTCTCTCACACACACACACACACACACACACAGGTTAGGTGTGGTGGCTGCTGTAATCTCAGTTTCTGGAAGAATCAGGAAGTCAAAGTTAACCTTGGATACTTAACAAGTTTGAGGTCAGCCTGTCTCACCATAACCGGTAAAGACAAAAGCCAAGCATAAGCTTACTTTCTTATTCACCCCAACCAGTACTTAAGTCTGCATAGACTCAGACCTACTTTTATCTCTGACATGGTGAAAATGAAATGTTTACTTTGTTGTCATGGTGAATAATGAATACAAAGTAAATTCAGTTCACTATAAAAACTTAAAAATAGATAACATTTTTTAACTCAGCTAAATTTCCAGATAACATACTGTCCTGATAGTTTTGGACACTAGATGGCGATATAAGCGCATCACAAAATAAACATTTCCTTAATTGGTCCAGCTTTAAAATCAAGGCGTTGGAGGCCAGAGAGCAGGTTAATGCATTGGTTTAAGCAGCAAAGTCAAATATAATCAGGTGTTCAAGAGTGTGCTAATATTCCAAATGTGTTCAGTAACCCAATGATCACTGAAAGAAAAGATTGTTTTACACACACACACACACACACACACACACACACTTCAGTCTGCTATTGAAAGAAAGATGTTCAAGCTAATTCATGGGGCAAAAGTTGGCACTGAACACACAAATCTCCTCAATTCCCCTCCATTTTTGATTTTAAGCTTTTAAATGATCAGTTGTTTGGGATGGTGTGTGCCTCACCTGTATTATGCATTGATGAATAACTGCGTTCTTATCAAAGATGTGAGCCCAGGACGTTGGCAATTTTTAGGGGAAATGGCGGAGTTACAGTAAGCGGTTGGCTGGGCCATTATTGACTGGCAGGCTCAACTGGAAGCACTTCGTTAGTGGATTAGGTTGCCCTGGAAATGCCTTCTTGAAACTCTAATGATGCACTTAACGGAGCCCGCTGGGACAGGAGTAAAACCTCTCTTAGCAGGCGTGTCTTCCACCGGAGTACTCTTGGGATGGGTTGGGATGGGCAGGCACATTCAAGAGTCTCAGTAAGGCGGCAGCCTCAGAACAGGTTGCAGGTGGCAGTTTCTTTCAGGTGAGTCAAGATAATGACTTACTGCTAAAACTCCTAGTTTTTTATGGATAGTTGAATTTTGCAAGAGCATCCTTAATCCTGTTCGTGTGTGTGTGTGTGTGTGTGTGTGTGTGTGTTGGTGGATGGAATGAATGGGAAAGGGCATTTGAGTGAGTATGACTGTAATCAAAAGATGTTTTAAAAAATTCCGAACACTTGTAACTTGAACATTCCATAGGATTAAAGGGAAAATGGCTTAAAAGGAGAAGTGCACCTCCTTTGCAGAGTCACGCATTTGAAGAGTTCCTCCGGAGGTTTTTTTTTTTTTTTTTTTTTTTCAAATGAAAATCACAGCCAGGATGGAGGGTAATTGATGGGGGGGAAGGGGGCTGCGGTGGAGGTACAACCAAGGAAGACAGAGCAGAGAGGCTGCTTGTGCAAACTCCAGACCACAGGCTGGGGGCCCCTGTGCAAGTGCAACGTCCCCGCCCTGTGTCAGCAGCCAGCGCCTCTGGTCCCGTGCCCACCGCGAGCGCATGTCCCCGTCAGTGCTGGCAACCTGTCACCGCCGAGGACGTGACTCCGAGCTGCCTCCGCTCTCTCCAAGCCCTATTCCTTTAAGATGATGTAATAGTCATTTCCCTGGATGGTTTCTTGCCTGCACTGCTCACACAACAGCATCTGAACTGCTCCTGGCACCGTGGGACCTCAGCTTTGGAGCCCAAGCCCCGCAGGCGTCTCCTCGCCTTCCAGGCTGCTTTTCCTTCCCACCTGGCGGGGACATGGGCGTCCCTTTGCCCTTGCCGGCAGGTGGGGTGGCTGCTGAGACCCTGGGGGGCGCATCTGTCTGTCGCCCTGCCTCTGGGCTCTCTGAATGCCTCTAAGTCCGGGTACCTCTTGCAACTCTCCCAGGTGCAAAGGACCTATCTGTTCTATAAGGTTTGGATTTCGTTTTTTCTTTTTTTCCTACGGAAGCTTTGCTTGAATTTTTTTTTTCCTCCGCTCCACTTCTCAGCATCCTCTCCGTTCAACTTTTTCCCCGGATCCGTTTTAACTAGAGATTAGAAGTGAATGCATACATACATTCATACACACATAGAAATGTACACCTACTAGCGCTTAAGTGTGGAATCATTGTTTTCCGAGAGCACAAATCTCTTGACACTTTTCATCGATACCAATGTCCTTTACCTGTTTGGGATTTGACAAGACGTCCGTCCAGGCTCAGTGTGGCTGTGGTTTCTGATTGCTCTGGAAAGGGTTATTTCTTCGCAAGAACTGAGTCTTCAGCACTCGCTAAGGTAAGCGCAGAGACTCACTGCTTTCTCTGTCTTGCTGAAAAAAATAAAAATAAAAAACGGGTCTCTTTGGAAGTTGAAAATTGCATATGCCTTTCACATCAGATTTGCAAACAGGATCGATTTGAACAGCAGTTGTTGGAGACAGTGGCATGTGGATAAACTTAAGACTCAATACACCCCTAGGGAAGAGCTCACTCAGTTAAGGAGTGATTAAAGTCCGTAGGTGCAGGCTGCTTATGTAAAAATAATATCCCCTCTTCCCTGTCGTTTTGCCCCCCTCTCTCCCTCTCTACTCTCCCCAGAGGTCTCTCCTTTTCTGACTCATTCTGGGTCTGAGGAAATGATTTTTCTCTTTTCTCTTAGACAGACCTCTGAGTAACTGGGCATTTGGCCTTCTTGCCTACTGAGCCTAATGGAAGATTGAATGTAGACGAGCTGATTATTACATCCTGTGAAGTAAGAGCTCGCTGTCAGCCAGCTTTTTAACTTCTCCTCCAGCATTATCTCACCTGTGGACTCTCCTAAAATTTGCTTTGTTGGGAGAATAAAAACCAAAACAAAACCAGGGTAAGAAGGAGTAATTTAAAAAAGAAAAGTTAGTACCTTTTCCTTACCTTACGAGTGGATGCAAAGTCTAGGGCTGTAGCTCGTTTGGATTACACCTTTAATTCCAGGAGGCTGCAGAAGAAAGGGACAATGGCTCTAAGTGGGAACTGTAGCCGTTATTATCCTCGGGACCAGGGGGCTGCTGTTCCCAACTCCTTCCCTGAAGTCATAGAGCTGAATGTTGGCGGCCAGGTTTACTTCACTCGCCATTCCACATTGATAAGCATCCCCCATTCTCTCCTGTGGAAAATGTTTTCCCCAAAGAGAGATACTGCTAACGATCTAGCCAAGGACTCCAAGGGAAGGTTTTTCATTGACAGAGATGGCTTCCTGTTTCGTTATATTCTGGACTATCTCAGGGACAGGCAGGTGGTCCTGCCTGATCACTTTCCAGAAAGGGGAAGGCTGAAAAGAGAAGCTGAGTATTTCCAGCTCCCTGACCTCGTCAAACTCCTGGCCCCTGAGGATGTCAAGCAAAGCCCGGATGAGTTCTGCCACAGTGACTTCGAAGATGCCTCCCAAGGAAGCGACACGAGAATCTGCCCCCCCTCTTCGCTGCTTCCTCATGACCGCAAATGGGGTTTTATTACTGTGGGTTACAGGGGATCCTGTACCTTGGGCAGAGAGGGGCAAGCAGATGCCAAGTTCCGGAGAGTTCCCCGGATTTTGGTTTGCGGAAGGATTTCCTTGGCAAAGGAAGTCTTTGGAGAAACTTTGAATGAAAGTAGAGACCCCGACCGAGCTCCAGAAAGATACACCTCCAGATTTTATCTCAAGTTCAAACATCTGGAAAGAGCTTTTGATATGTTGTCAGAGTGTGGATTCCACATGGTGGCCTGTAACTCTTCGGTTACAGCATCCTTTGTCAACCAGTATACAGAAGACAAGATCTGGTCGAGCTATACTGAGTACGTCTTCTATCGTAAGTAGCTTCTGTTTATTTTTGTGTGTACTAGTTCTCTTCATAGATGTGTATGGTCTAGTGTTTTGTTAGTATCTAAGAATCCTGGCTTGGGATCACAGTTATGCTAAACTATAGGTACAGTCCTTGATGCTACAGTTCAGTTCTTTCAGAGCCTTACTGGGAGATTCTTTTATCCCCAGAGGAATCTTCTGGGTCTTTTCCAATGAGGTCACGGGATAGTCAGAGATTTTAAAAATCAGAAGGGACCGATGATGTTGGAATAGTTTCTAAGCAAGCATATGTGACTTTTTCCTGCATAGTGATTTGTGAAAGTGGGGTTGTTGTTGGCTCACAGGGTTTGGAGGTTTTGCAGAGTCAGAACGGATGAAGGACTGACTACTGCCAATCCTTCCAGCTAACCTCTTGGGGTCTGTTCGGCTGATTGCTGCAGGCTTGCTTTCATTAGTGGCTTTCAGAACACAAATGGACTTTGTACAGAGAGTGAGCTGGTCTTGGCTAGATGGCAGTGTAGACTGCTGAAAAGCACCCCGTTTCCCCCAGGTCTGAAATTTACTTTTATGGGCCTTGCAAATCTGTTGTGTGGTTCTTTAACATTTTCTACTGAGAATGGAGTTGCACTGCAGGCTTAATTAAGCTGAACTTTGTTTAAGATGCATCTAAAAGGAACTAGATCCCAGAGGATTGCCAACCACATGCAAATACCTCAGATCTGAGGTGATAAAATTCATTCATATATATATATATATATATATATATATATATATATATATATATATTTAATATGTGTATGTGAAGGATTACCAGAGCCTTCAAGTAGGTCTCTCTCTAAGACTGTGTTTTGGCTTAAACAGAGAGTTCTGGTGTGGATAACTTTGTCTTATGAAAGGGCATTCTACAATGCAAGCCACGGGGGGTTTGGAAGAAGAGCAATTGGATTTGGGCCTTGGTATTGAGTTCATTTGACAAGGACTATGTTCTCAGGTTTAGCATTCCACTCCCTTCTGCTGGTTTTAAAGCAACTTTAGAACTCAGGATTATGATCGTCTACATTTGTTTAAACATAAAGAGATGACTGAGTCTCTTGGACCGGGCTGTTGCCTATAGTTGTGTTTCTCCGTTTGGAGTTGGTGCAGGCAGAGAAGCCAGCGGGAGGCAGGGTTTCTCCAAACTGGGTCACCATATCTCTACTCAGGGGTGATGCTATGTATGCACTTCATAGACAAGATGGCCCTTGAAGAAAAAGTTAAATCTGTCCCAAGACCTTACTCATGTCTATGGAACAGCAAACATTATTTGACCCTAATTGTGGTCACGGTAATTAATATCTTCCTTTAGGTGGGAGCTTACTCAACAAATACTGCTTTCTTCTGTTGGGCAAATTTCCCATGCATACAAAGAAAAGATTCTAGATTTTAAATCCTCTGCGAAGGAGCTGGTGACTTCTGTGATCTGATAGAACACATACCTTCTTCAAAGACTTAGGGGAAATGTGCTTTAGTTCAACCATATGTTTGCACACTTGACTTTTAAACAGTTACCCACCTAATTGATGCATTTAATGTCTAGGTTGATGGTGACTCTGTGTTCGTCAAGGGTTTATCTGTCTGACACTATGCCCTCTTTAGAATGCTCTGGAAATGTCCCAATCATCTGGTCATATAATTGCTGCTTCTTTTGTTGGGCTGTTGAGGAGCAGTTTGCTCTTCATAGCTCCATGGATAGGCTACCACAAAACGCACAGGAGCTTCATACTAACTGTATACATTGCAAACCATAGACTTCCCTTTTGTACCCAACACCCAGAGCTACGTATTAACTCTTCCTCTGTCTTAGGACCAATAAAACTGACAGCTGGCTTTCTAGGGTGCATAACAGCTTCCGTGCAGCTGCTTAGCCATAATTATTTAATTAGAAGCTGCCAACTGTGCCTATATAAGCATTAATTCATCAAGCTGTTGTGCTCCGCTTAATGGGCCGAAACCATGGGAAGTGCTCTAGAGTAGGGAGTTGACTGCATGCAAAAATGCTATACTCAGAGGAACTCATTTTCTTTCTGAACTTAGTACTTAGTGGTGGTAAGTTCACGCACACACACACACACACACACACACACACACACACACGAACATCCCTTAGATGCAAGGAATTAACTCTATGGAACCAAAATTTTAATATCTCAGGAATCATGCAAAATCACATTGTCTGGATCCACATCATATTAAAAGATGAACATAAAGAACTAATGCCTTAACTTTATATGACCCAGCACAGGGGAATGCCAGGGCCAAGAAGTAGGAGTGGGTGGGTAGGGGAGCTGGGGCAGGGGGGAGGGTATAGGGAACTTTCAGGATAGCATTTGAAATGTAAATAAAGAAAATATCTAATAAAAAATATTTTTTTTTAAAAAAGAACTAATGCCTTGCTCTGGATGGGGTGTGAAGACTCCTCCCTGCCCATTTCCCTGTTTGCCTATTTTTCATTCAAGTCTTGCAAGAGGAAAATTCCATCCAACAACAGATTAGATAAGTTACATTGTTGCCTCCTTTAACCTTTCATAAGGGCCTAGAACTGATGGTTAGCCTCAGTTAATCCCGAGTGTTTTATTAACATGTAAAGTCCACCTAATATCTGCAAATGTTTAAGAAGGACAGAAGAAGTGAAGGCTGTCTTGCTCAGTCACTAAAGCCTGAGTACAATTGGGACATAAAAAAGAAGGGACTGTTAGAGAATTGACTCACAAAATATTTTAAACATGTTCTTGGCTTCATTGAAAATAATGGAAAGGTGTCTTCTCACCCATGACCTAAGTCCTACCTCTGTGTTCTTTCAAGCATCCCACAAAAGGCAGTACCACAAACAGCTGCCAGTGCTTCCTGGCTCACCTTTAAATAAAGTGTCAATTAAGTAATCTGGAAACCAGAGACCCTAATCTCATAGAATCACGTGAGCACTGAAGGGAAGGAGCACTGCCTAGCTAGGGCTTTATTTCAAGGGAGGATGGGAAGATATCACACATGTTTTCTAAGCCTCAAAGGTAACTTCAGGTGAATGTCTGAAAGCGTGGTGGGTTTTGGAAGCACATGCTTCTGGTAGTTATGAGAACATAAAACAGCATGCCCACAAGTACAGAGTTTTAGTTCATGACATAGTGCTTTGAGGACGTATATATTTTGAGCTCTTTGAATTATACATATGGTTACCAATTCACCATCTCTTGCACAAATGACTGCACATGGGGGTGTGTTTTTAACCTTTATTCTTTTCCCTTTATTTCCTTAAATTTAAAGGATTATATCCACAAGGGTCTCAAATTTCTTGACTACATACATACATACATACATACATACATACATACATACATATATTGTGCTTGTTGCTTAAGAAAAGATCTTGTTCAAAAGTAGATCATACAACAGTTTTCCACTTAGAATACGATCTGGACCATGTACCGAGAAGATGTGATTGTAGCTGCTGTGTATAATTTCTGCAATGTTAACTACAAACCTTCAAATAAAGGGTGTGATTGCACAGGCAAACAAGAGGAAGCCTATCGATCCCTAAATGATGGCAGCTCCTTTTTATCTTGACTACCTAGCAGGGGCCAGTGATGCCTTCTCTTTTTATTCTCAGAGAAACAGTGTTGGCACATTCAAATGAACCAGGGCAAAGCAGGCTTTCTCTCTTATCTCCTCTTTCCGTAACTTTTTCTTTTCTGCCCTTGCAACATAGGTGATTTTTGTCTTCTTGTTGAAGCTCCTCCAGGTGTCGAGTCCTGTCTCTCCATGCCAGAACTAGGATTTGTTGTCAGGAGAACAACCTGTACTGTCACTATATCCTGTAATGTCATTATGTATAGAATTCTCTCAAGGTATAGTATTACTTTTTCCACAAGTATCTGAACAGGAAAGAAATTGCAATGGTTGTATCAGGCAGCCTTTTCCCCTGAAAGTAATGTTCTTAAGACTCGAGGTTACTTAACCTCTAGTTAAAAGCAAATCACAATTTATTCTGGTTCCAGGCTTTGTGATGAAGTCGGTGTGGATTCAATCAATGCCAGGCAGATGTTGGAGGGCAAAGTGTAGAAGAGATGGCATCAGTTTCTTCTTACTCCTTTAAGATGTTGTGTGCTGAGCACTGGGCTCCCTGTGGCAGTGGAATAAGCATGTTAGTAACGTGCATTTCTACTGTTTCACTTCTATACCAAATGTGATCTGCTACCCGAGTTCACTCCCTGGTGGGAGGTGATTAAAATAGATTATTCCTGGGACTATGACATTACTGAATGCATTCAGCAGCAAGAAAAATATCAGCATGTGGAAAGAAAGGGAAGAGGGCATGTCTCCTAACATTGCTTCCAAGTGTCCTGAAAAGTTAAAAGTACACATCCCATTGGAAAGAGAAGAGCAGGTATTACGGACCGTCTAATGAGATCTAGGTCCAATCAAATAAACTGGAAATGGAGAAGAGCTGAGAGCATAGTGAGACATAGCAAACCCCAGAGCACCTCCAGCCATGCCCAAACTGAAAACACTGAGAGGATGGGCTTCTCAGTCTTTGCTCCTCAACAGATCTGGAACTCTTCTCCTAAAACTGCTGAGACAAGCTCTGCTTCACTACACACACTTGCTCTTCTTCTTTGGTCTCCACACTAGCTTTTCTTAAATCTCAAGGTTCATGAGTAGCTTTTTAAACTTTTGGTGTCGAAATAATCCCAGTGTAAACGAATGGAGAGGCAGTGTAGAAGAACCCTCAGTCTAACCAACGCCCATCTCTTGATGGTTGTAACTTTCATCATGGGTAAGCCTCCTTCAGCTCTGTTCTTGTTTACCTCACCTTCTGTCTGTTCTAGATAGCTTTGGGATAAATCACAAATACTAGTCTTGCGATTCATCTACAGGTATTACAGCCAACATTTAGGTAATTTGATGATTTTATTTTTAGAAAAACACAATATGATTATTGTGCACAAAATCAGTATCTTTGTTATCAAATATCTAGTTAGTGTTCAAGTTTTCCTGATTTTCCTCCCATATTATCTATTATCTTAGCTGCTGTGTAAGGAGCATCCATTATGTTTGGTTGATGCATTTCCTTATGCTCTTTCATAATTTAATAACACTTTATTAACTTCTATGCAATCAATTGGTTAGGCACTATTAACTCGTTAGATGGAGGCACTGCAGTTGGTCAGTTCCTTTTCAGTGCTTCTGGCCAGTCTTCATCATTATTTACAGCAAGTGCACTTTTCATTTGTATAGGAGGACTAAAATGCTACATATCAATGAAAGCAAAGTCAGGGTGCCTTTTATTGTTAGCTTTTGTATTCATTATATGAATACATAGCAATGGAGGCTACTGTCTCCATTTCCCAAATCCATTGATACAACGAAGCCATCATTACAAGGGACAACATACTTTTCCTTCCAGTCATTCAGGAGTCATCTAGTAGTCCACGGTTTTGGTTCTCTTTTGGCTAGGATGCCTTTAGTGGTGCACTGTGCTTGCCAAGATGTGCACTGGGTCTTGCTGGCTGTAGGAATCATCTGAGGTGGGAGAAGTCACTTTCTACCCACTCTTACTTTGCATTTGAGTATCCATGGAGTCTTTCAGCTGTAGTTTAGCTCCACTGAATTCACCATCTGTTTCCAAGCCTCTTCTTATGTGTTTCTCAGTCTCTATAAATGGCATCTTCAGTTCATTCAGGTCTTGATGAACAATAACCATGGAAAACATCCCAAGCCTTCATTCTCCCCAGTGAACCTACTGGACGTCGTCTTCCTTCACCTTCTTCCAAAAACCCTTCCACAGATGCTGAAAACCATAGATGCTACTCCTGTTTGGGTCACCAGTGTTGCCCTTCTAGGCAACCACCAAGAGAGTTGGATGTTCCTCCTTATGGTAGTCCCTTTTGGATATTGTGTCTGTGCTGCAGACATGGCGAGGTTTTGAAGATGTAAGTCTGACCATGCCACTTTTCCACTTTAAACCTTTACCATGAACAGCTTGCTCAAAGGGTTAAGTGAGTCTGTACTATGCATCAGTACCCTGCACTTTTTAAGTGACCTCCACCTCTCTCTTGCCTCTATTGTTTCATCTTGCCTGTATGTTTCAAGATCACTGGAATATATCTTACTTAGTTCCTGTATTTTAAAAACATCTTCTTCTTCAGTTTTGCACATGATATTCTCCCTGCCTAGAACTCTGCCTCTTCCTGCTTCATGTCCCAACAAGAGGTCAAATTTTAGATGTCTTTACTGGTTTACTGTTGACTAAGACATGCCGTATGCTTGCCTCTCAGGGCTCTAGTTTCTTCTACCAAAGCACCAAGTGTACTATGTTATTCTTGCTTATTTATCTGTCTCTCCATCTCACAACTTTGCAAAATAGAAAGACGAACATGCGGTTCATCATATTATTTGGTACTAACAGTCATGTAGGTACTCTGTAAATCCCATTTAAAGAAATGGGAAAGTGCCTACTGCACTGCTCTGCCAGGGCCATAAGTGTCACTGTCTGGGAATACCATTAGGTAAGCTATAAAAAAGGAAGCTGGAGGACTACTGTGGTGCGGTTAATGCTTCAGTAACTAGTAAGGGCATGTCCCGATGTTCACTGAGTACTGAGTTTACATATAGAATACAGAAAGAGGCTCTACTCCTAGCACAGAGAGTTCCGCCCCAGGGAAAGGTGAAGAATACTTACCAGCAGCAAAGTCTCCTGTGCTCCTTTTAGTTGCTCCATCGAAGCAGGAGAAAATGATGCCGAGTGGAGTTGGTGTTTAAGGAAAAGCCCAGAGGGGAATCACAATTCAGAAAAGTGTACCAAATTGGTAAAATATTCCTAATAGGAAAAGAAATCAGCTGAATACAAAGTGTGTTATGGGACCTTGCCTTCTTTACCTTCTTTCTTCTCAAATGCTCCATTTCTTTCTTTTGATTCTTATCAGGGATCATATTCCTTAATGCCAGGGGTGGTGTTACTATTGGGTCATAGGAGAAAAGGGCACCCTTTGCCCTTAAAATGGTTCTAGTAGAAATCCCTATTTGTCCCCTGTTGGTGATACAACCATTAGGAAATTACATTCCTTCCAAGCCTCGGTTTCCTCACCTGGAAAGAGGATTTGCGAACAACAGTAGTGGAATCACAGGGTTCTGAGGCTCAAATAGTTGGAGGATAAGGCACAGGTGAGAGTGCCTGGTACCAGATAGTACTGAGGGCTTGAACACCCAGCCCTCCCATTAGTTCCATGGTACTTCTGGCAGGGAATAGTTATAGGGCTTCATGTAAGTAATGTGTCTGCTGACTTTTGATAGTTCATTGTCTAGTTTATTGATCTAAGCGTGTACTGATGAGTCTTCTGTAGACGTGTACTCGATAGAAGGGAATTCTGGCCACTTGCTTTGGTTGAATCAGAATAAGCATAAAGGTCAACCCCACAAAAGAGTTCATGTAAAAATGGCACAGTGTATCCTATGAATATGTAAAGTTTCTCACTGTTGATTAAAACATATGTAAATAAGATTATGTACTTATGAAAAAAGAGAGAAAGGAAAAAGGTCTGAAAATATAGCAAAGGTATTTTTTTTTTAACATTACATAATGGAAATTGTTAACAGTAGCCGTTCATTTCCTCCTTTGGCTTTCAAAACCTATGGAACCGAAAATTGAATTACAACTTAAATTATAGATTTAGTCTCCGTACAACTAAAATTCCCCTTTTATCAATCTTAGCCTGGAAAGTATTCTTTGTGGGGACAGAAGAAATGATTATTGAGTTGGCCACTGACAATGGGATCACTGAAATTGTTCCAGAAGCCAAAGAAGACATTTTACTCCACATGGCACGTAGCTGTGCGTTCTGACATGACAGGGAAACGAGACTGCTGATCAGGGTGCGCCACCACATGACCTACTCATGTGAGCTCCATGTGAGCTAATTCACACTTCTCTATTTTTATTCAGCCTTATTCAGAGGCAGAAACTTATAATCATTTCCCTGCCCAATGCACAGTAACCTTTCGTTCTGAGTGCAGGAGATACCGTGTGATTATGAACTGGCTGCACTTAAGAAAATAGAAAGCAAGCCTAAGGCTTTCAGGCCTTTGTGTGCATATTGTGTTTTAGAGAACCGTGAACTCTCTAGGCCAATGTTGCCTGTTAACTAAATAAAGTAAAGGGGAACCAAGTCCAAATAACAGGAATGATTCTTTTATAGGGACCCTGGAGAAGCAGAGAAATTCCAGCGGTCAGTGTGATAGAACAATGGGTGCTCATGGATGCTGGAGTGTTGCAGAGGCAGGAGAAATGTTTGAGGAATTCTGAAAACACCCCCAAAGATAAAAAGAACTTGTCTTACATTGAGCACTGGACAGATATCATGGATCACTTCCTTATAAATTGTGCATGCACTTGCATTTGTTGAAGCTATCTTTCCTGTAGGTATGCTCCTAAACATTTATTTACATATCAACACAGTTGAACGTAGAACTCAGATTTCATTTAACTGATTTCTAGTCAACTAGTTGAAATCTTTCTTTAGATAGGCAGTACCTGTATAGAATTCAGCTTTGTTGGGATGCAACAAATAGGAAGGTATTAATTTCAACTTTTCCAAGAAAAACATACCCCATAAACTAGAAACCTTTCTTTTCTTTTCTTGATAGACATTCACGTGGAGTAAAGGCATAGTGACTGGCATTCTGAAGTATTGTCCACAGTCTTAGACATGCTTTTTGATAGACACTGTGTAGAATAGGGAGACAATGACTGGCACTCTGAAGCGCTCTCCATAGCTTTAGTCCTGCTTTTAGAGTTTAAAGTAATAAAATACTTACTGTGTGTGTGTTTGCAAGGCCCTTATTGATTCCTACTCTGTAAAGATCCATCTTGTATAATGTGTCACTTCATAGGGCTGTCTGCTTGGGGTGGGTAGAGAATGTGAAATTGGTATGCAATGTCTAGATTCTGAGTCATGGACTCTTCATGCTAATGAGTTTCTAGTGCTTCTCCACAATCTGCTGAGGAAGTGATTAGCAGTGCCCACAGATTCCATTGATTGGATTCTTCAGGCCCTTCAAACTTCCCTTCATATAAACCCTTAGCACGCATCAAAAATATGTAGTGAAGTGTTTCCTAAAACATCTTGACACACACACACAGCTTTCCTTACAATGCCCTTCTTCATTGGCCAGACTTAAGTCTCACCTCAGTTATCTGTGGAGAGTTCCATTCATTTCCTTCTGACCATGAGTACCTGCTGATTATGTTCTGCCCACTGTGGCTCAGATATTTCTGCTGGTCTGCTTGAATACTGAGAGGTTTCATGAAGAGAATCACATATTTACACATAGCTATGATTTGTGAAGAGATTTGATTAGGAAAGAGGAAATTGCAATTTTCTATGATAGGGAAAAAACATACAAGAGGATAGAGAAAGGGCTCCTAATCTGAATTTAGGAGTTTGGGGACATTAGACTAGCTTTAATATTAATGTTCAGAGACGAGAAAGTGCTTAAATTTTTAGTGCATTTGCTGATATTAAGATATCAGCTGACTGTTGAAGTCAGAGAGGTTGCATCCTAACATGGCTTATGAGAACTTTGATGTCATTAACAGCCCTGTCATTTCTCATTTTACTGGAGTTTTCCAATGATAGCCATGTAATGATTTTATTCATGCCAGGCACCAATAGCATTCCTTTTAACTCTTTGTTTCTCTCTTCTGTTGAAAACTATGCTTGTAAAAATATACATGCAAAACTAGAGTCCAAATGTTATGGAAGTAGTTATTGCTTTCTAAGCATTGTATTTTTATATCTCTAATCTCTATTTTATGAAGGCTCTCAAAATGGGGTGTGTTAGTATTATCAACTTAATTTTTAAGGACTACTGGTTTGCCTCGTGAATCTGATTCAGAACTCGTTTGCAGTGAGTTCCACAGTGGTGAGGACACAGGAAGTGCTCAATTAGCATGTGTTTAATGAATAAATTAGCAATGCTGCCTTTTAATGAAAGAAAATGTGAAATGTAAGAATGAATGGGATTTGCTGAATACTTAACTCAGTAGTTTCCTTTGGCCATGGATGTATCCTACAAGCAATAGCAACAAGATGATAGGTAAATATCCTAGCAACCTTCAACCTATGCACAAGAAACCTTAGTCTAATTCAACTTATGCACAAGGAAACTGTAGTCTATCACTTCCTGCCAGGGTGCGCCTGAACATCATCAACTAAGGGGAGGTGAGGAAGCATCCCTCCAGACAGAGCTGTGAGACTGAAGACCCACCCCAGCCACAGACTAGCTAAGAGCCCTGCATTTCCTTTATAGGCTTTTCTGGTTTGTATGCTAGATCCACAAAGAGAATGGAAAAATGAAGCCATTAGAGAGAACCTTGTCCACGATCGAACAGAAGCCAAGCTCATAGCCACTGAGTCTCACTCTGGACTAATCAGCACACACTTCATGCTTCAAAGGAAGAACAGCTCAATTACATAGCCATCCCTCTAGCTCCCCTGGCATGCTCACCATCCCCATCTCTTCTAAAAGCATTTGGCCATCTGCACTGTTCCCCACCCTGGGGCTTTCCACAGTTCATAGATCTGGCCAGTTTCCATTATTGCACTTGTGCGACCTCTTCTAAAACACTCTCTCTCTATCTCTCACTTCTCTGAATCTTATTCTTCTTTCAATATTAGTGTGGTTTCATAGAAAGGCCTTCTGGTCTACCACTGCAGAAGGTTCTTCACAGTTGCTATCTGCATATCACCCACTCCATTACCATGATAGTGCTGCTTATCCATGTTCTCATCTCTCTGATTCTCTCTCTCTCCCTCTCTCTCTCTTTTCATCTTTCTCTTCTGAAAGCTTTATTAAGGCAACAGGTAAATTTGTCCAGCTCTTCACCATCCTTAGCACCTAATGTAATGCTTTACTCATAGCAGGTAGTTTGTCTTCATTCTTCACACTCCACTATGTAAAATTATCATAAATAATCTTTTCATATAAAGGTTACTGATGAATACACACACACACACACACACACACACACACGCACACACACATACACACAAACACACACACTCCACAGGCATAGTTCTGGCTAGCGTAACAAAAACAAATGAGAAAAAGGAAAATGAAAAGACAAAAAAAAGGGAACTTAAACCCTGGGGGGGGGGCAGCAGAGAGGGAGAGGGAGGGAGAGAGAGGGAGAAGGAGGGAGAGAGAGGACTTAGTATGTGGACAGGAGTGCAGAAGTGGGGATAGTTACTTTGAAAGGTTACATAACCTCTCTAACCTTCAGAGACCTTAAATGTATGACATGAACAGTGTACCATTTTAGTTGTCTCATAAAAGAGTCAGAATAACATGGCATGTGTTAAATGATTATGTTGCTTGATTAGATGTTTGTCATTAAGGCAGATTTTTATCATAGTTTGACTAAACATCTAAAACAGTCTCAAAGACAAGAAGCTACAGCCAAGGAGAAATTAAATTTGTTACTTTTGAAATCGAAGAAGCATTTAAACATCAGTTGTCAGAAATAGGCAAATAGGCTTCGATAGAACCATAATACTAGTGCTTTTATTGTTTAAGATTGACTAATGTATAGTTAAAATATACAGAGTACCCTTTGTTTCTTTCATTTATTTGTGTAATGATCATACTGTGTAAAGCAGCTATGAGTCTGGGTCCCTTGCCAACCTCCATAAGCCATAATATTGGGTGTGAACTTGAAGTGTATCTGTCATACTTGAGGAATGTGCTGGTTAATTTTTGTCAATTTGACACAAGGTAGAATCATCTGGAAGTAGAAGCTTAAGCTGTGAAAATATTTCTATCTCATTGATCTTTATGCAAGTCTCTGGGCAATTTTCTTGATTTATAGTTGAAATAGAAGAGCTCATCCTAGGTGATATCACTCTGAGGCAAGTGAACCAGCCATATGTTCCTTCATGACCTCTGCTTTAGTTCCTACCTCCACGTTCCTGCCTAGAGTTCCTGCTCTGGCTTCTCTTCATGATGGACTACAACCTGTAAGCCATCCTTTTTTAAAAGTTGGTTTTGATCAGTGTTTTATAACAACAACAAAAAGCAAACTAGGACAGCAGGGGACCAACTGGATTTACAGATTCAGAGTTTCCTGGCTGGGTAGAGGGGGATATCATAATTTTATGACTCAGTTTCCTCTGAGTCACCAGACTTGAAATGAAGTCCTGGGCAAAAGCCAACGTGCATAATCTTTTTAGTGGTACAATTTTGATTGAAATGAGAAATGAATGTAAGTTATCATACCAGTCCCTGCCTTTTTCCTTTTTCTGCCTTTGGGAAAATTCTAGGAAACACAGAAACAACAGTATTTGGCTTGAAGAAACATGAGTTGATACTCCAAACGAATGATGGGGTTTCCTCTTTTGAAAAATTTTCATTTTGCATTTTTATTAGATTCATCTTCATTTGATACAGGCTTAGTTGTTAGACAGAATCTATAGGAAATCAATGAAAGAAGCTGAAGAATTAAAAACAAAGTTAATTTGCTTTTGTCTTTGACATTTGTCAATGAAAACTTACTTATTCATCTTAAATGTGTATTTACAGCAACACAGGCAGTGGTGACTACTTCTATTCAAGGAAAGACATGAAGATGGCTCCTAGGGCTAGTTTGGAATTCTTTTTTGTACTGTGAATGAAACCAAAATGTGTATATTGTTCCATAAGATTAATATACTATGCAGTTTCTGCAAAGAGTTTAAGGGACTATGGTAAAATCTCTGGCTAAAATGGAACTGCTCTCTATCTTTTTATATTCAGAATTGATTATAAACAAACAAAATGTCTGTTGAGGGAGGTATTTGAACATAGCCCCTCTTACCAGCCATATTTGTATATATAAAAATAACAAGAACAGTTTCTTGCCACCACAGATTTGCCTTGGTAATTTGTTTATTTGTTATGGGAAAGAAAGTATTCATGAAAACAAACAGATGAAATCTAGTTTACCTGCCTATTGAAGTCTCGAGTTCAGATAGAAATAAAGGTTACACACTAGCACACATATAAATTCTCAGATGTTAACAACGGTCATAAGTACATTTTATTGAACTTTATATCATATATTATATGAAACATTTCTCATTAGATCCTAACAAAACCTCTACAATGAGACCCTGAGGTTCAGAGAAGTTAAGTTTATCATAGATCATATTTGTAATCAGTATTTCCTACATTGAAGGGTTTCTATGTAGATGGATCATATAGCATCTATATGGCTTTATGTCTGAGCAAAGTTCATTAGTTTATATCACTGATGAGTTAATAGTTGACTAGGAGATTTGGGTTGGGCAGTACTTCTAATGCATATCATTGTCTTGCCATCTGATAACTGGCATAAACATAACTCAAATTTTAATTGCCTTGACCATTGATCGTTCTTCTGGTATTTGTAAGTCATGCCATAACCACCACAGAAATACCAGATGGAGTGCTGCATTTTCAGGGCTGACGAATAGCTATTCAAGGGAACCACCTCCCTACATTCAGCGAGAATCCCACCTAAAGTCTGCAGTGGGGGGTGTGGATGATAGAAGGTGTTCAACACAGATGATTTCCTTCGCTCTTCGCGTTCACATTTCAAGTCTATGAACATGCTCTCTGGGGACATGCTCTAGCTTCAGAAAAGTTAAACCAGATTGAGCCCAAGTCTGCGAATCTGTCCTCAGTTACCCACACAGACAGAGCTTCTGGGATACAGTCTCTTCTTCCAGAGACTCCCACATAGCATTATTTTTATGGATTTGATTTTTCTAGGTGCCACACATGCAAAAGAGGCACAAGATTTCATAGTCCAAAAAAAGACGTAAGAAAACATCTGAAATGGAGCGTGGCGAGGTCATATTTTCCCCGACTCCATCGAATATCTAAGTAAAAATAACAGACACAACACACAAGTACAAATGCATTAGGCAAAAGCCACTATAGAAGGTTTCTTCTGTCTTGGTATACGCACACGCGCGCGTGTGCGCGCACACACACACACACACACACACACACCACACACACACACACACACACACACACACACACACACACACCCCAAAATGGCATATAGCACACTTTAGTTGTAGATCCAGTATGAACAGAGGAACCAGATGAACTCTGATGTAGGACACAGCAGCACTGATGACCCTCTGGAGAATAGCATATTTGACTCAACTAGTTTGAAAGTGTAAATCACAGACTATACTGCAAAATTAACTTCTTGTTTAGTAGCTTGCCTAGTTTGTGCTTAGGGAGTTAGCAGGGAACTCGCTTCTCTCTCTGTTATGTTTATAGTAGTTCTCACTGCTTTAGAGGTCAGTGTATTACTACAACCATGCTGCAATCAACCACTAAAGAGAAAACCTGACTCTCGAGTGTCAAATCAGTTGGCTATCTTAAACCATCTCACTCCCAAGTCTTGGGAGTTCATGATAAAATGGGTCTCTTTCTTTGTCCACTGTGAGACTGAGCCTGGGATAATTATGAAGTTGATTCTGAGGAAACGGAAGCCGTGCTTGCATGCTTTCACAATAATAACCAATATTTTTAGGGGTAGTTTTTTTTTTTTTCTGCAAGGATTTATACGAAAGGATTTATGCAAAGCCATTTATCTAACATTTTATTTAAACAGTTCTTCAATATCAAACAGAATTCAGTGTTGGATCAAATAAATATAACTTTCTGCAAGAACTTATGTTTTAGGGTGTGTGTGTGTGTGTGTGTGTGTATGTGTCTATCTCTCTGTCATCTGTCTCTCTGTCTGTCATGTGAGATAGGTATTAAGCAGCATAGATAAGGAAAATGTGGTATATAAATATAAACATGAGAATCAAGGTATGGTATGTTGGTTGTTACCATAGTTAGCTTTAGCTGTCTACTTGTTAAAACTTGTAGCCACCTGGGCGGAGGGAACCTAAATTGAGGAATTGCCTTCCTTAGAATGGGCTTTGGACATGTCTATGGGAGCATTTTCTTGGTTGCTAATTGATGAAAGAAGTGCTAGACCAATCAGAGAGTGTGGCCCTGCTCAGCAGATAATCCTCGGTTCTGTAAGAAGGGTAGCTGATCAGGAGACTCAGTGAACCAGCAAGCCACATTCCTCCATGGTCTCTGCTTTAGTTCTTGCCTCTAGGTTCATGGATGGGATTCCTTCAGTGACAGATGGATTATGACCTGGGAACTTAAACCAGATTGGTTTTGGTTAGTGTTTTATCCCAGCATCAGAAAAGCAAACTAGAACAGTGGTACACACTGATTTCAGAGAGAAGGCTTGGAGGTCACCATTGTATGGTGGTGATGGTTAAAAATGATAAGGTATACATCTTCAAGTTGTAGAACATTCAACAGTCTAAAGAAAAACCATGCACTGAGTTGCAGATGTGAGAGAGCACTGGGTCTGTTAGGGAAAGAGCTTATAGTGGTATAGTAGCTGGAACAGGTAAGGGAGACAGAAGAAAACAAAAGCAAGGAGGTACCTGGGGGCCAGACTGCAGACTTCTAACCTCTGGATGCCATAGGTAACTACTGCAGAGCTCTGAACAGATAGACTGCTCGCTGTGTGGCACAGGAAATTTGGCTTATGTTTTCTTCACTCGGGCTGCAACTTTCAAATGATGGAGCTACAAGAAGAAAGACTCCCAAAACGATGCCTAGGAGAATGGAGAGTCATCCAGTTCTGAGTTGGTAATGGCTTCCTGCGGTTAAGGGGGTGGTAGAGATGAGAGAGGCTGGACTCTGGATGTGGCTGTGCTATAAGGCAAAAAGTCATTTTGGGTTAAGTCACATGGCCAACTGGAGTCATTTCCAATGGAGAAGAGGTAGACTGAAGGAAAAGCAAGGATTGGAGATCACAATAGGAACTCAGGCTCTGCTTTATTAGACATTCATGTTGATATATCAAATAGTAAGTTAGATATATGTGCCAGTTACTCTGAAGAGTGAGGCTGGGCTTAACATACCAATTTGGTAGTCATCCATACAAACTTGAAGAAACGGAATGAGAGTAGCAAGAATACTGAAGAAGGAGCCCAGAGGCCATGCTTGGCAAGGAGAGAGGAGAGTCAAACACCCAGAGATAAAACACAGGAGGGGATGATGAACTGGGGAGAGTCTGACTAATTCACTCACATACTAATGATGGTGACTTATTTGAGGCGTGACGGCCTTTACATGCCAATACAGAAGTCACTGGTGACTTTGATTTCAGTCATTCTGGTCAGCTGGTTAGGTAGAAAGCTTCTTTGGAATGTTTAAAGAGAGAACAGGAATAGCGGAACCTGGAGAAATGAGTGCCCACAGTACTAGGAAATAAAATAGAGAACTTAGATGAGACAAGAGAAAGTAAGAGTAAGAGCAAATGCTTTAAGATGGGAGATGATACAGTGTGCATGCTGATGCAATGAGTGCATAGCTCGGGGAAAATAGTACAAGATAGTTCAAGTGCAAGAGAGGAAATGTAGCTAAAATGATAGATACCCTTGGAGAAATAGGCAAGGGGATGGAGGGCATTCAGGGTTTATTATTAGTTTATGACAGTATATATTATATTTATATTCAATATATAAATCTATATGTATACACACAGATCCTCCCTTCTCTCTCTCTCTCTCTCTCTCTCTCTCTCTCTCTCTATATATATATATATATATATATATATATATATATATATATCTTTCCATAACCTGAGAACTCCATGCAAGTATCAGTCCAACCTCTCTACCCTCAATGAGCAGTGTAGATATTGTCTTCATAGAGCCCTGGTGTCAACTTAAGACCCTCTGTCTTATCATTGGTCTAGGTTGTTTAGGGATCTTCATGGGACCCCCCCCCCCACCTGCCCTGACAAATACTTCAACTAAATGCACCTAAGTCCCACCACTGGAAGCCTTGCTGGTCTACAAAAGATGGCCAGTTTAGACTCCGTATTCTTCATTACTAGGACTCCTCCCTAGGGCTACCTTCATAGATTCCAGGAGGTTTCCACTGCATTAGCTTTTCACCCTGACACTTGCTCTCTAATTCCAGCTGTCACACCCTGCATTCTTTCCCTCCACCCTCATCTTATCCCCTCCAATCCTGTCCCCACCTGTCCCCAGTCCACCCACAAGATTTATTGTATTCCCCCTACCCAGGGAGTTCCGTGTGTTCCCTGCCACCCCCTCCCCGGAGTGTGACTCTTTACCTAATTTTCTGGGTCTGTGGATTGAAGCCTGATCATCATTCACTTAATTAATATTTGATTGAAAGTGAATACATACTATAGTTTTCTTTCTAGGTGAACTCATATTTTAAAGTGACCTTGTTCAGTATGGTTGATCAGTTTCTTTGAAGTTTTCCATCTGGATGCATACAGCCTATATACGGATTCAGATAAACCCAGGACCACTGGCTAGGCTCAGAGAACTGAGCAGAAGAGTTAGTGGTATACATGAGACATTTTAAAAAAATTATTGATCATTGAGTTTAAGTTGTTTAAGAAAGATAATATTTGAAAGAAATAAGAGACAATGAAAAGCTGTAGGATCAATAGAATAGAGACTTTCTTTTCTTTTCTTTTCTTTTTTTTAGATGTATTTATTTATTTTATGTATGAGTACACTGTTGCTCTCTTCAGACACACCAAAGGAGGGCTTCAGATTCCATTGTAGATGGTTGTGAGTCACCATGTAGTTGCTGGAAATTGAACTCAGGACCTCTGGAAGAGCAGTCAATATTCTTAACCACTGAGCCATCTCTCCAACCTGAATAGAGACTTTCATGAGGTCAAAGACTTCTATAGATCTGAGTGCTGTTTCCCGAGGTTGCCTGTTTCCATTCTTTCTGCTGGCCCTCAGGGCTTCAGTCCTTTTTTCTCACCCAATAGCAGATCACGTTCCCCTTTCCCCCTACTACCTTCTTGTCTACTTTCCCTCCCAGCCCCTCCCTCTCTCCCCACTTGTGATTGCTTTCTCCTCTCTCCCAAGTGGGACTGAGGCATCCTCACTTGGCCACTTCAGCTTGGTGACCTTTTTGAGTTCTTTGGACTATATCTTGAGTATTCTGTACTATTTTATTTTGGCTAATATCCACTTATTAGTGTGTACATACCATATACATCCTTTTGGGTCTGAGTTACCTCACTCATGATGATATTTTCTAGTTCCATTCATTTGCCTGAAAAACTCAGGATGTCTTCATTCTTAATAGCTGAGTAATATTTCATTGTGTAAATGTACCACATTTTCTGTATCCATTCTTCTGTAGTGGGACATGTAGGCTGTTTCTAGCTTCTGTCTATGAACACAGTGGAACATGTGCCCCTGTGGCACGGTGGGGCATCTTTTGGGTATATCCCCAAGAGTAGTATAGCAGAGTTTTCAGGTAGATATATTTCCAATTTTCTGAGGAACCTCCAGATTAATTCCCAGAGTGGTTGTAGCAGTTTGCAATCCCACCAGCAATGGAGGAGTGCTCCTGAGAAGGGCAATCCTGTAGGAGGACCAGCAGTCTCAATTAATCTGGGCCCCCACGTTCTCTCAAGCACTGGACCACCAAATAGCATACACCAGAGGATATGAGACTCCCAACACACATACAGTAGAGGACTTCTGGGTCTGTGTTCATTCAGAGATGAGGCACCTTACCCTCAAGAGGCTGGAGGCCCCAGGGAGTTTAGAGGTCAGGTGGGGGTGGGGGCATCCACGTGGAGACAAGGGTGGTGGGGAGGATATGTGGGATGTAGAGCAGTTGGAGGGTGGATGGCGGGGCAGGGAATGGAATATGGAGTGTAAAAAATAAAGTAATTAAAAAAATAAAAACTATTATCAGAACCAAGTGCTGGGTAAAATGAGCTGGAGGGGGCAAACTGTTGACACTTGTACTTAATCATAGTCAAGGTATTAATTTGGCATAGGTATGGCTATGCAAGTGAGTGATTAAAGGATTGAAGAGTTGGCTCATCTCTGTATGCACTGTAAGCAACCAAAATTATTCTCATAACGACTCTACTTCTCATTTTAGAGAGCAAAATAGAAGGTCAGGGTCTGTTTAGGACTAGTTCCCCACACTAGGGGATTTCAGTGTTAGTATTTGAGTCTGTCCTTTGGAATGCATCTTTTGCCTACTGTACACTGTGGCTCTAGAATAATGATATGCTTTGTTGTCCCTATGCCATGAACAATTAAAGGAGTTGGGGGGGGGTAAATATTTTATTTTGTTATTTTTGTTGTCTACTCAATTTATCATTTACCAATTATTTGATTGGATAATTTATTTATGTATTATGGATTTATTATTTATTGTTTAAATCCTAGGTATTGCCACCAGCCCCTCCCAAATTCTAGCCATGCCTTCCATTTCTAAGTTGCACCACTAGAACCCAAAAGTTGATTTACTCAAGCACCTTCCAAAGAAGATTTCTAAACACTGGTCTGTGCTTCAGGGACATAAAGATAAACATTCTGTAAGGCATTCAGTTTTAGTTATCATTACCTATGCCAACACAAAAGTGTTTGAAGAATTTCAATATTTTATGGCTTCTCTCCTTATTATGTTATGAAAAATGAGTAGAGAGTTGAGAATGATTGTGCAGATATTGGTGATTTGGATCTAATATCTCATGAATTTAATATAATTGAGACAAAGATGGAAATCTTCATGCAAACTGAAAAGGAAAATCCTTAGCTTTAAAGTGGATATCATTGGATTTTTGCCAGTTGGGTGAATTTTCAATTAGGAAGAAAAGAAAACCATAGTTTAAAAATGTACAAATTGTGGGAAGTATATTTCAAAGATACAGTCTAGAGAAAGCAATGTAATTAGGCATGCTGTTTACTTGTTTCTCATTAGGAAATGCCAGTTATAAACGGTAGACGTCTATAGGTTAGATTTTATATAGCTACATCTTTTGCATGATTTCAGGAATTTATTATGAATACCTGTATGGAACCTATTTAAAATGTAGCAATGGTGCAGGCATTAAGAAAATGAGTGAACATATTTAGTTACTATGTGGAATGATCAGAGAAGTTGAAGTCTATTCCCAGGTAGCAAATATTTAGCAAGGTCATATAGACTAGAATGAGTCTGTTAGACACATTATACAAGAAGTAGTATTGAGGGAGAGGCATAAGCTAGGACCATGGCATGGAAACTGACAGAGCACAGCATGTTCTTTGAACCTCACAAGTTGTATGTAAGGGTGGGGAACAGATAGAGAACAGATAGTGAAGACTCTCCTCAATGTGTTAGGCTGTCAGCCTTCATCCTGGATGGGAGTGGTCCTGGTAGGGGCTAGGAGCTTCGAAACATTCCTGTCTGTGCCTTCTGCTAATTCTCATCTAGGTGACATCACTATTGTTTGGTGCTTTTATAACACTTTAAAATGTATATGGTGCTGGACATATTTCGTAGACCTATTCTCACACATTTCCTCTTTTTAGCTATAAGCCTTACTGAGTCTTTGTCTTTGTTCATTTATTTGATGAATATTTATTGAGCAACCATTCTCTATCTGAGCATGAACAAAGTTTCTCTGTCTCATGTCGCTTACATTAGTGAGATAGATAGAGCAATAGAGAAGCTAATATAGAAATATTATGTTATTTTAAGTGGATTTTTTATAGTGTTTTTACATATCATTTGAGAATTTTATACAATATATTTTTTTGTATTTTCCTCTCCCCTAATTCCTCTCAGTTCTTGCCTCCACCTCCTCAATGATTTCAAATTCATACTAATATTGTCATTTCTTGTTTGTGGCTCGTGTTTTCTACAAGTCTTTGCTCTAGTGATAGAGTGCATCACACACACACACACACACACACACACACACACACACACACACACGTTTAGTGAGACATGAATGTTAGCTTAAATCATTGCCCATGGATGTAATGTATCTAACAGCAGTTGCATTTTGTTTTTTTGTTTTGGATTGGATATTTTATTTATTTACATTTCAAATGTTTTCCCCTTTCCAGTTCTCCCCTTGAGAGACCCCTATCCCATCCCTCTCCCTCTGCCTCTATGAGGGTGCTCCCCCACCCACAGACTCCCACCCTGGCATTCTCCTACACTGGGGCATCAAACACCTTCAGCCCCAAGGGCCTCTCTTCTCCTCCCTCTCCTCTTCAACAAGGCCATCTTCTGCCAAATATGCGGCCAGCACCATGGGTCGCTCCATGTGTATTCTTTGGTTGGTGGTCCAGTCCCCGGGAGCTCTGGGGGGTCTGGTCTGTTGACAGTGTTGCTCCCTCCATGGGGCTGCAAACCCCCTTAATCCTTCATCCCTTCTCCAACTCTTCCATTGGGGGACCCCTGAGCTCAGTCCAACGGTTGGTTGCAAACATGGTGACAATAGTTGTTCCACATTTTCTGCTGCACCTTAAGTCGTGTCTGGGGCCGAGTTTCTAGATATTGAAATAGCATATACAGAAAGGTCTGAGATTCCTGGTTATATTAGCAGCTCTTCCATTAAACGAGGGAGTTACTCTCTGCTGATAGTTTGCTAGAAGATATGCTATTCTTGGCATGAGTTTATGAGATGAGATATCACAATTGGGCTTAAACATGTTTTTGGAATATTACGCATGTTCCCAACAATGTTCAAATGACATCTTCTATGTCTTCTATGTCTTTGAGCCCTTAGGTGCTGTTGCTGTCCTCCACTAGAGCATGAAAAGTTATGAGTTCAGAGCAACAAAGCAAATTGTCCAAGGTCACACAGCTAGCTAGTGAAAGGTGGAGCTGGGACGTAGGTTATGACATTCTCAAGCCTGGTTTGTAGCCTGTCCTTCCAATCTCTCTGTGCTTCCAGAAGGCCAGGCTACCAAATAATAATCTTTTTTGTTCTGGAGAGCAAGTAACCTTTGATAACATCTGTAGTCAATTTTTTCCCCAAAGGTAGAATCTGTAGTCTTGAAGAAGTCATTGGAAACCTGCAATAAGCCATATATTTAATTTTATATTTTATAGTAACCACAGGAAAGGAAAATGTATAATAAAATTAATGGTAATAAAAGGATTTAACCCAATAATGAAAAGAATTAACATAGTTTTAGTACTCAATTGCTTTAATTTTTTATTAAACTTGCTGACATTACTTTTTATTTTTTTAATTATTTTATTTAGTCACATTCCAGTCATTGTCCTCCTTCTCAGTCCCCATCCCACAGTTCATCATCCCATTCCTCCTCCCCCTTGTCTCCTAGAGGGTGCTCCCCCCAACAGGCTTCCCCCTTCCCTGGGGCCTCAAATCTCTTGAGGACTCGGCGCATCTTCTGCCACTGAAGCCAGATCCGGCAGACCTGTACTATATATGTGCCAGGGGCCACCGGCCTCAGTTTATGGTTTAGTCTTTTGAGGCAGAGTTTTTCTGTATCACAGCCCTGGCTGTCCTGGAACTTGCTTTGTAGACCAGGCTGGCCTTGAGCTCACAAAGATCTGCCTGGCTCTGTCTTCTGAGTTCTGGGATTAAAGGTGTACACCACGACTGCCTAGCAAGTGCTTCAATTTTTAAGTTAAAGTCATAACCAAAGCATAAGCATTACATTCTTGAAACTTGCCTTATTTCATGTGCATAATAGCCACATGTGTCTAGTGATTATGGCTTTGAAAAGGATGGGTATGCATGGTCTCATTTTGAGGAGTCTCAAGTTGCCCATGCCTGTATAACATACAAATCTATAAGCAGACCTGAATTCTTACAATAGAAGGGGGAAAAATAGGGAATTTTTGTTTCAGTCAGGGCAATTGTCTCTTACTTATTGTCTCTCAATCATATATAACTGTCTTTTAGAGTTTGGTAAGTGTTTGGTAGATACCTAACTTGTATGGTATTCCATAAATGGGCGTACCTAGAGGACACCTATTAGCTGTTAAGTAGTGACATCAATCTCAAGCTATGCCTTTTGTTGTCCTTGTAGACACAGGGACACAGGCTGAGATGAGAGTTGTGATCCTTCACTTTTTCCTTTAATCAGAATGGAAATTCTGGTTCTATTGTTTTTCAAGCCATTGTTTTACTACAGTGAAATCAACATCCTGAGCCCTTGACTCCATCACACTCAGCTCTGCATTTGAGCTTTAGAGTCAGCCAGAAGTCTTACCTTCCAGAATTTACTCACTAAGCCTGAGCAAAAGAAAAAAAGAAGAAAAGAGATATCTGAGGCTTACCTGCCAGCTTTCCTCACAGCTTCCTCTTCCTTCTCCACTCCTCTCTTTATTTTATCAGAGAAGACAAAGAATTTTGTGATAAAGACTTCAAATTTCATCCATCAGTGTTTGGTCCCAGAAGGACCTTGCTATTACATTATCTGTGCCTAACTGGAATCCATTGTACACTAGGCTTTGCCTTGTTCTAGACCCGTTAGATCTATAAACAGGAGAGATAATGGACATAAAAGGCCCCAGCTTACTGGAGGAAGATAAGGTGGAATTGTCCAGGTGTTTGAATTGCACTGACTGGTTTTATCTGGTGAAGATAAATCCCTTCTTGCCTTAGCAGTCAATTCCAGGGAAGGGGAAGAATAAAAAGGCACAAATTAGTGTTCACCATTTATTTTGTACAATATCTGCCTTGTACCTAGGAAACCATATTATTTACCAGACAAAAGTCTCCCAGGATTAAAGCACAATGGCAAATATTTTCTGCTTGGAGGGAAAAAACATAACAGCAGGAGGGAAAGGTCCGTTGTAAAGAGTAGAATCGTCAATTATTGCAGCTTGCTTTGGACAGGAGTGTTTGAGTCCCAGTCACCCAATGCCAAGCAGGTGCTGTGTCAGCAGGCAAGTCCCAGGGATGGAGAGAAAATGAGACGCTTTGCCCTTTGGAGGCTCCAGCTTCAAAGTCAGGATGGATTGTTCAAACCTCCTTACTGGGAAGAGGCTCAAGTCTTCAGTCTCAATGCCCTGGTTTCATTCCATAAAGGACAGTTCATGTTCTAGCTTTTTGTTTGTGTTCTGTTTGTAAGATGTGTGGTATAGAAAAGCTTCATTTAAAAAAAAAACCATACAAGTTGGTTTAGTTAAATCATACCATCTTTACCACCCATAATATCCCTATCCCAGCTATTACAAGTTATTTAGATAACATCACTAATATTGGGCTAATAAAAGCAATTTATGAACAAGCTTATCTTCTTAATTCTAAAGACAAATGAGAATAGTAGTGTAGGGAGAAGGTTCAGAAGGTTAAATAGTTCTGTCTGGTTGTGCCTGCTACTAGCATTATGAACCTGAACAAGGTACAGGGTAGCGGTGTGTTAGATCTTGGAGGGGGGAAAGAGAGAGGGACAGAGAGTGTCAGAGAGAGAAAGAGAAAGGAGAGAGAGAGAGAGAGAGAGAGAGAGAGAGAGAGAGAGACCGAGAGACTGAGATAGACAGAGAGATAGAGACAGGAACAGAGACAGAGAAAACAATTCCAGAACCTACCTTGCTGAGTTGTTAAATATATTGCAAAAGATGCTGTTATAGGAAAATATTTGAAATGGTATAAATCACTATGTGGGGAACTGTATACGTGGTATAAGCATACACACTGCAGTATCCTTAGTTTGCATATAAAAGTTATCATGGTTTGAAAATGAATTGCTTCCGTAGAATAGAAACCAATCTATACTCAAAGAGGCCTTGCCCCCCCCCCCCCAGCTGAAAAAGAAATACATCACTAACTCCGTATCTTGTAGATGAAAGCTAAAAAGCCTTCCAATAAGCAATAAATAAACGATTGCCTGGAAATACACTCACTAGACTCACTAAGGCTGAACTCAATGTCTAGTCTGCAAAAATAGTCAAGCATGCCCAGGTGATGAATAAAGTGCTCTTTGCTTATGCTTTTAGGCATAATCATTTTGCACGGATGATAATCTTGTTCCTGTGTGTGAAGCAGGATGTGCTGATTTTGTCATTTCCACCTTTGAAAGCAATGCATTCCTCATAACTCGTGCTCATTAGGTTTCATACTTTTTGCTTCTTTGGAGGGTCTGTGTTCTTCTCCCAAAGTATGGCTTCCCCATCCATGGTGAAGAGGAGGTTGGTATCTTCCCTCTTCGGTTAACTTCCCTTCCCTGTTTGGACTTTTTACTTTCACAGTTAAACTTCAGTTGGGCATGGAGTCAGGACAACTGGGTTCAAGTCATCGGTCTCCTACACACTTGGTGTCTGCCCATGCATATAGATGTACATTGCTTAGACCGTTGATTATTCAGTTTCTTCGTCTATAGACAGTCATGACAGTCCTCATTTAGGGAGTTAGTGAGAATAATAGGTGAAGTGATGATTTCAAAATAGCAAACTAAGCTCTTAGTAAATGTTAGCATCTGTCACATTACACTTAAACACCACGGACACATGGCTCCTAGAGTGTAGACATGTGGAATGTGTACTTGTCCATCACTATGATATAAACAAGATTTTCAAAGGGCTCTGGAGATAGAAAGTTATATTAAAATGTTCTTTATAGCTTATCAACCTTCTGATGTGCCTTTTGAGATTCCATATTGAAAATCTATTCCTATCTGAATAAGACTCGTTCCCTATGAAGGCATTTTAAATATGCAATTACTTTTTTTTATTTTTAAAGAAAAAAGTCCACCATAGGAATTTAAATAATGTGAAAACTTGAATGTCCTTCTCTCTTCTTTTCTGTTCTCTGTTTCATCACTTTGTGCTTTAGGGCCATTGACCCAATCCTCACTACAACACTTTTATACTACAGTTACTCTCAGTGTATGGAATCTAGAAATTAGAAAAAAAAAAGGTGCATACCTTGGCAATGTTTTGTTATGTGTTTGATGTCATTAGCCAGCAAAGCATTTACCAAGACCTTCTGCATGCTAGCCACTGTTAGATGCTGAAGACGCATAGAATTATATATATCAAAACCTGTATAGTACTGGTAGATTTTTGGAGAAAAGAATCACAAATACATGTAATTTTCAGATATTGATTAGTGCTACATCTGAGAGCAAAATTAAAATGTAGATAGTAAAATCCAGTGTGTTTGGTGAGAAGACTTAGGAAAAGTGCTGGAGTAGAGGCAGTATGTAGCTAGGTTTCCAAAGGTGATTAGCAGTTGGCCTGGTAAATGGGGGTCTGGGATTGGGTGGGAGTTACCCCAATAGAAGGAATGGCATGTAGAGATATAGGCCTTGGAGACTGCTTTATAAAATTTTGAGGAACTGGTGGATAATCTGGCATGTCTGGAATAGAGTCATGTCATATCATAAATCGACATATTCTCAGGAGGGGACAGCTGTGGCAGATGCATTTAACTGGTGTGGGAAACATGATCAGACAAATATTGGGTCTCGGAGAAAGAGATTTCTATTAATTGGATAAGTTAATTAAGAAATATTAATTAGCCTTGTGGGCCTCAGTTTCTTTATTTGTAAAGTAAGACCACTAAACTAGGTAAAATGATATTGAAAATCTCAAAATTTAAGGATCTATTACATATGTAAGCTGTCTCAGCACTAGACTGTGGCTTTCTGTGTGGGATGTGTGTGTAGGTGTGTGGATGCACATATGTGTACAGTTCTATTTATATGTGCAAAGATGTGGGGTATTTTTGTGTATGTGTATGCATATGAATGGTGTGTATTATGTGTATATATACATGTGTATGGTGGTATGTTTGTGTGTGCATATATGTGAAAGCAAGTATGCAGGTGTGCATAAGCATTTGTGACCTGTTTGTATATCTGTGTATGGGTTCAAAAACATGCACATGCACGTGTTTATATGTTTGTGAGGGAATGCAAATGTGTTTGGGATGTACATGTTTGTACAAAGGTGTATGTGTGGGGAGGTCTGAGGTCAACTTCAGGTACTGTTTACCTTTTTTTTTTTTTTTTTTTGAGGCAGGGTCTCCCACTGGTCTAGACTCTATAAATTAGGTTAGGCTGGCCAGCCAGCTAGCCCAAGGCATTCACTTATTTCCTCCTCCCCACGCTCCCCACGGCTGAGCTGGCAAATGCATGCCACAGCATTCAGCTTTTGCATGTGGGATCTGAGGATCAAGCTCAGGTCTTCATGCACTCATAGACAAGTTCTTGAATTTCCCTATCCTCTTGAGCATGCATATCAATGGCTTATCTGGTTTCAAAATGAAAAGTCCCATGGCATGCCGGTTAAGTACCAGTGATTAACTCAACACTGAGAAACATGCAATCTCTTTTGATGTCCTATATTCATTGCTTGTCCCATATATCCTAGGTTCTTTGGCATACTATTCTTTGACCTTTCCTTTAGTCCAAAAGTCTGGTTGCTTATGGATCTGCCAGTTACGCGATTCTGTTTTGTTTTAATGGGGTGAACATCAACTTCTGAAATAGATTCTGATTAAGATGGCTTGACTCTGGTTTCTTATCCCGAAAAAGAATGGTCAGTGTTTAGATCCTGAGCCATAAGCCTGCTGTCCTTACTACTTTAATTGTGGCTAGGCATATTGATACAGTATTAAACTCCAGTTGAGCAGATGGTGCCAGGATTTAAATTTTTACTCATCAGATGCAGATGGTCCAAAAAGCAAACTTACTGGTTATTTTTATTTAAGCAGGTTAAACACTAATGACTTTGTGCCATTGTTCCTTTGAGACTTTTCCCTCCAGTGATTATGAATGATCTCCCCTAATCCTCCTCCTTTGTAGACAGTCTCTTATTTTAATTAATGTATATTTCCCCCTTTCTGACCCAGATTGTCACTTGTAAGCAGGTTGCATTCCAATGCCAGGTCTTTGTTTGCTGGTTGGTTAGTTTGCTTGGTTACTTTTGTTTTTGTTTTATTTTGTTTTGCCTTTGTTTTTTAACAACACAGAAAAGCCATGTTGATGGTTATTTTGAAAGCAAAAAGCTTGTTTGTGATTACCCAGAGTTCTTTCTCCCCATTCCCACCTCAATATACACTGCTAAATTCACAGCAAAATTTAGAGTCTGGAAGGCCTAGGCCCACTTTAAAGAAGAAAAATGACAGCACCAGATAAACAAATGATTTGCCCAAGGTTACACTGAAGAGTGTGGAAGAGTCAGGGACAGTATTCTGTGTTCAAGTTGCTGTTTAGTGCTCTTTCCAGACTACTCAGTCCCTGGAACAACTGGTTGCTTAGCATCAGGCACTGTTACAAGTGCCTAGCATTTTTTCCAATGGAGAAATTGATGGTCTCACTATGGAGAACAAACCCTCTGCCAGCTTTCTGAAATACCTTCAATTCTGTCAACATTTTGCTATTCTGAAATTAAAGGTGATGTTTATGCATCCAGATGGCCATAGACCCAGAGAAGGAGATGCTGAAAGAGTCAGGAACCGACAACAGGATGTTGGTTCTCAACTCAGGAGAGTAAGATCATTATATCATAGCTAAAAGAAAGGGGAATACTTCACATTGGACTTCTACTGTCTTCTTGAAAATTTCCAGGAATGTACCAACCAATAGGCTTTTATTAAGTTGTTATCATGCTAAGCATCAGTATGACACAAGTAATTTGATTTATGAGCTTCTGCTCAGCTTTGCTTGGTTACTTTAGGTCAGTATTCATCATTCCTACACTTCTTTGGAGGAAGTGTAAGAGCAATAGATTTGAGCTTGAAAATGGTCCATCCATCAATGAAGAATGAAGCTTAGTCTCATGCTCCTTTCTTCTCTATTAGTTCATTTAGTCATCTTGGAGATATGCTTCATCCTTCCCCTGGGATCACATTGTATCAGACTCATTCATAACTGTGTTTTCTCTTAGAAGGAATCATTTGCCTTTATCCAATAAAATTAATTTACACTCTCTTGGAACATCTTTCAGTACCAATCTGAGGTTTCCCCACACAACTCAATATTCTATAAATGGTCCTTGAGTGCACTCCTGATGCCAGTCACATAGGGAGATAATTGGGATAAATCAGAAACTTTCCTACAAATATCTTGTAGTCCAAAGAGGAGATATAGGTGGATGATCATTGGTAGTCATGATAATCTCAGAGCTATGAGAGGAACAAACACAGGAAGGCTGAAAGGACACACTGAGGAAGCCCTTGGGAGAACTTCAGTTATTTATCTGAGGGAAATAATACTTTGCAGATAGCTTCTCTTAGTTTTTAGAGAATCAATTGAAATAGTACTCTTAACAGCACTTAAGAAGCCACAATGCTATGTAAGGGAATCATAAGTAGTGTATTCTTTCTGGTCTTGTGTGTACCCAATGTACATTTATTAAAATTTAGAATGTATTATGTTATGAATATGCCCAGGGTGAATGGATTCCAGCCGAATAATATTTCTATAGAAGTCTCGAAAAACTTTATTTTAAATTATCTTTCAAACAAGACAAAAATATATAACATAGGCCCCAGAGATAGTTTGTACTTAGAGCAAAGAGGATTCTGAAAGACTTATTTTTCCTTTAAAGAGCTTTTAATTATATATTTATCTCTTTAAGTCCTGTTGTGACACATCTTCAGATTCCCACTGACTAAATCTATGTGTTGCCAGATTCCCCCAGAAACACTGAAAATGCCATAATCATAAACAATCAAGACTTCTTGAATGCCTGTGATGTGCACTACATTGAATAAAATAGAAGAAATGAGGCTGTCCCCAACATCAAAGATTTTATAGTGTGATTGATGAAAATGACTGCTATTCACAATGATAGTTAATGAGACCATATTCAAAACTGGGGGTTAGAGAACTTATTATTGGTTCATGGGAACAGTGAGAGTCCATTGACACTTGAAGGATGGATAGTATTTGGATAAGGCTGAATGTAATAGAAAATTGTTAATTCGTTCTAGTGAAAGGGAGGCATAAACATTTAAAACCAGCAGAATGAATGCTGGTTTCTGGGATAACATTAATTGCTTCCATGTATTAGTGCCGTTGAATGGCAAACATGTGCTAAGATCACATGTAGTACCTCATTTCGCCTTAACAACCTAAAGAACTTGGTTCTGTTAATAACCTAATTTTACATGTTAGAAAAATGTAGGCTCAGGGAGCTCAGGAAAAGTGGTATTAGACCCACAACTTTTAAACACTAAGATCAGATTTCAAACTCAGCCGTCTGAGTCTATGGTCCATGTTAGTTACCATAGCCCATCACTTTCTCAGTCCATCTACACCACAAACATTTTTCCATTGAGTATCCCAGATGGATTGATTAACATTTAGGAAACCTCTTGCTTGTTTCCTGAAATTCAAATCTTCCTTCTTTCTTTATCATGATACATGGAGATTTTTGCTTTGTATTAAAGTTTAGATTTAATGTTAGTCTAATGGAAGAATCAAAGATCCTGTATATTTTTTTGCTAGTCTCTCCTTAGGTCCACATTTGAGATAATTATAGCATAGGTGCCAAAACTCAGAAGTTATCCTTAATATGTAATTATTAGCTAAAGTGCAGAACATACACGGAGTTTACCTCTTTTTTTTTGTTTTCACTAATGTTCTTCTTATGTTAGACTATCGTCTAACACTTTCCCACACCCACTTAAACTGTCAAATGTCCACAGTCTTCAATCCATGGCATTTCTGTGGCCTTTCTGGTTTTTTTTTTTTTTTTGGATCCTGACACCTGTCAAATATATCAGTCAGTTAGTGATTTTTTTTTTCTTTTCCTAATAAGGCTTAGGTGGTCCTTTGGTATGATTAGGTTGGGGTTAAATATCATTGCAAAAGATGCGAGGGAGGGGATATGCTTCTACATGTCATGTAGTGCTTGATGACAATGCATAGTCTGAAGAGGCAGTCAACACTCTTAGGTTGTTAAGGGTCTTGGACAATTAAAAGAAGAGACATAATCTTACTGAGAGGGAGAGAGGAGTTGAGAGAACAAAACCAGAGGGGGAAGTAGCAAGCCCTCTCCCCTGTGTCTGATCTCCACACTTCGAAACTGCTAGAGCACAGAGCATGACAAGACCTCCCTGTGTAGTCTTGCATTCTGTCTGAGGTCCTCTTAACCCTGATATTTACTCGGCAGGGTCTTGAGCTTTTGTTTGAATCTGATTTTCTGCTTTGATAGCTTGGGGATTGTGATGCAGGAAAGAGGGCACAAATGAGTAAAAAGCATTGCAAATAATAGCAGTTCCTCTATGTCCCTGCTCAGGCTTTCAAAGTGTTTTTTTTTTTTTTCACAAGCATTGAAAGACAAGGTTGGAAACCTGAAGCACAGCTTTCATTATGTCTGAGGGGGAAAGTTTATATCAGAGGCAGTCATCATGTTGGGAAATAACAGGATGTTACAGAAGACTCCTTCACAGAAGGGTTTTTTTCTTCTTCTTCTTCTTCTTCTTATTCTATAGACAAGAAATTGCAATCAGCTCAATTAAAGGTACAGTAGTTTCACATGAATCCCTTAGTAACCACGTTTAGTGGCAATCTTAGTTTTATTAAAGGAGTCAAATCAGATGTGTGTGAATAAAAACAAAGAAATGGTACTTTTATGCTATCACTCCTCCTTTGAATACAGTGATTTAATGGTTTCATGATTTGAAATGAATCATGTCCATGACAGGGGAGAGCCCAGCATAATGACCCACTGTCCCAGGTTTTGCCTAGGAAGTATAGATGCTCTAGCGTTTTCTTTGCCATTTCTGGGTGAGTAGATTAAGCAGCTATCAAAAATTAACTCATTTTCTTTCAGGTATGATCTCGTTATTACAATTCAACCCTCGACCCTCCCCCAAGGAAAACTCCGCAAATCCTCGTGGTCTGTGAAGTGCACAAAGGTTCTAATTTCAATGTCTTGCTTCATTTAACTGCTGTCATATCTGTGATGTGCCAGCCATGCTAGAGGACCAGTGCACAAGGGGACCTTGTTCAACCCTCTTTCTGTGATACCCATTTGTAACTCAAAATTTATGAATTCAGGAGGAAATCTGAAATACTAAAAATCTGAAATACTAAAGAGATTTTTTTTTCTCAAATATAAACTTATCTTAGAAATGTGCCTAGTATTTTGAAAACTAGTTTTTTTTTTCTTCCCACATCTAAAGCTATGTTAAACCAAGACACACCACTTGCATCTCTGTCAGTCTAGGCAGTCCTTAGTTATCTAGAGACGAAGTATCAACACCATGACCATTACAGAGAGGGATCATGTTAGTCTAGTTCATAAAAATACATTAATTCTTAGTTGATGGCTCTTTTTGTATAAAAGGATAAGCATTTCACTATGTAAATTATTATTATTATTATTATTATTATTGAATAATTAATATAAACTACAGACTGTTATATAGTTGTTCACCTTAGTAACATTTGCTAGCTTGCCAATTAATAGTACTGTTGTTACATAATTTTGATTGCATTTGTCTCACTGACTGTTATAAATACTTTGTGCAACTGATATTCATCAATAAAACATTATAAATACATTATTAGCTAAAATCTGAAATCTACTCTGAGTTCTTCACTGTTTACACATTATTTTCATTTCTTTGAAGATTTCATTCCAAAATACCATGCTCCATTTGCCCTGTCTTCTTAGCATCCTCTTTGCAGGCACTTTTTCAGTGATTAGATGGAGGATGGGATTGGGGCAAAGGCCACAGAGACAGAATGCAATCTTATTGCATTGTGTTAAGAGTATACATTATCAGCATGACTTAGGGTTTGTCAAGCTAGATACAGAGCTCAGCCATTTGGCTAAGGTAGTTGTCAGGTTTCTCCAGTATAAAGTTATTATTTCTTCCTTCCCCACCATGTTATTTCTCATCTCTAGTCACTATGTCTAGGCCACACTTGCACAGTGACAAGTATGTCTCCTTACAGGCAGATGCCTTTGTAGATTATTTGAATTTTTTTTTCTTGTATGAAATAATTTAGTATTTTCTCTACTACTTAAATATTTGCCCAGTAATTTATTTATTGTGAGCATTTGTCTTATACTTTGAGAAATAATGAGGTACTATTGAATTGTGTAACATAGGTTGCTCCAACTTTGGACATCAGTAGCTCTTTCTGTTGGTGGTTTTGTTCCTTCCACATATAATTATCCTTGTCTTCTGTTGTTTGGTATTTCAGAGGAAAACACTTAATTTTGATCTACAAAGTCTTGCAGCTATATTTTTTATTATGCCTTATACCAGATGTATACTCAACCATTGCCTAGAATAGCCCTGGATATTGGATAACAGTACTATAAATAAAGACTGGATGGTAAGGATGTTTATTACTACTATGGAAATTCTGCTTTCCAGATTTTCTTAGCTGTTAAATAAAGACTTGTATAAACTAAGTCACGTGTATATACAAATTTACAAATCCTACATAGTTCATGAATTAATAGAACACAGAAATGTAGTAATTTGTATCTATGTTAAGCAAAACATAAGTCGCTATTGATATCTCTAACTCCTGATCCATTAGCATATGAATCTGTCTAGCCCCTTGCCTTTGGTTTTCTGTAAATTCCTTCTCTAACAGTAAGAAATCTGCTTCTCCTTGTGACATTCATGTTCTTCCATTTTCTCTAGTATTCACAAATGACAAATGCTGTGGGACATGCTCCCACTAGACTAGAATATGCTTCTGTGTAGTTTCTTTAACTTTTAGTCTTGGATACCTGTTCTTTCTAGCATAACTTATTTCAGAATCTCCTTTCTTGAGCTGAAGGGGTTAGCAGCTCCATTCAACAACATTATGAACTAACCAGTACCCCCAGAGCTCCCAGGGACTAAAATCACCAACCAAAGAGTACACATGGAAGGACTCATTGCTCCAGCTGCATATGTAGAAGAGGCTGGCCTAGTTGGTCATCAATGGGAGGGGAGGCCCTTGGTCCTGTGAAGGTTCTATGCCCCAGTGTAGGGGAATGCAAGGGCCAAGAAGCAGGTGTGGGTATGTTGGTGAGCAGGGGTAGGGGGTAGGGGAGTAGGGGGGTAAGGGGGTAAGAGATAGGGGGTTTTCAGAGGGGAAACCTGGAAAAAGGACAACATTTGAAATGTAAATAAATATCTAAAAAAAAAAAAACTCCTTTCTTCACCCTATTTAGTAAGGTTCTTCTATACAATTAATCCATTTAGATTATTTTATACATGTAGTCCATTTAGAATGTTTTTGTCCCAAAATAATCTAGTATGACTAAATTGTTTTATTCTCTATTTTTAAAGCCTTTTGTTCCTTCAGGTGCTATGTTGGGTATTTTCTTATAACCCATAGTTATGCTTCTCTAATTCCTTTTTTTTCAACAAGGTTTGTTACATAATTACAGTCACTCCTTTGATTCTTAATTTTGATTGCTATATTTTATAGATCTGTAAAATTAAATTTAGTTGATTTTTACAGTTTCTACTTCTGTAAAAATTTTCAATTATGTGTATTAACACTTTTGAGTATTTTAAAAATAATCTGTCTTAATGACTTTAATATTTGAGTTTCGTGTGGGCTTGTTAATATAATCTTTCAAAAATATCTCCTTTCTAGTTTCTATCTTTTTCTCTTCTTTTGGATGGTTTATTTTTTCTTTTATTGAATTATACACTAACTTAATAAAAAGTCACAGTAAAGTGATATCTCAGATGGTTTTCCCCTGAGATGGTTTATTTTTGTTCTTAGCACAGAGCCAAGGGCACTAAACTATCCTAAGTAACCTTAACCCAAAGTCAAGATTAAGAGGAAAATTGAGGTCCCCCAGCCAAAGCACAGAAAGTTTGCAATAATTCTTATTTTGGTGGACTAAGGATTCCAATTCTGATACATAAACTCTTTTATCCCCTTATTAACTTCTTTTGGGGAGTGATAGATACCAATGCCTTTAGTTAAAAGAGTGGATGGGGGACAAATGATCTACATGATTCTTAAGTGTGGTTACAGTGTTGGGTTAAGGTATGGTTATGGCAGAGATCTGCTTCAGTGGTGAGAAGAGGGGTATACACTGGACACATTAAGAGCAGATATGAAACTTGCATGCTGATGTAAAGCTTTAACACCAGCCCACAGGAATAAGATCCAGGTACCTATGAATTCAAGATCATCCTGATCTATAGAATAAGACCAGTCGGAACTTGTACAATAGAAAGAATAAGCACAGACCAAGGACATAAAGTAGAGACTGACGAAGGCTGTGAAGTCAGTTGTATAGAATTAGACTATTTTCCCTGGCTGCCTTTACTTGCTCCATCTTATTTTTTGAGAGCTACTCACTGAACTTGAAGCTTGCTTTCTGGTTGTCTAGACTGGATGGCCAGGGATCCCGGAATATGCCCATCTCTGCCCTCTGCCCAGCACTGGGTTATAGATATGCTCAACTTTGACGTGTGTGCTGAGGATCTGAACTCATTGTCTAGCTTGCTTCATCCATTGCATCACACCTCTCTATCCCATTTTACCGTGCTAAATAGTTTTTACCTAGATTGATATGTGATCATTATCTATCTATCTATCTATCTATCTATCTATCTATCTATCTATCTATCTATCTATCTATCTATCTATCATCTATCTATTATCTATCCATCTATCAATCAATCATCTATCTACCTATCTATCTCAATTTTAACAAAATAAATTCTTTAAATACATAAAATAAATTAAACAAATGCATTTTCTTGAGGCTGGAAAGGTGCGTTTGTCTTTGTGTATTTTTCCCCATGTGCCCTCAGTCAATGATCTAACTTTCAGTTATTCACCTTCCCCAGTCAGATCTGCCTGAAGCTCTTGGGTGGTGGGAAATCTTCCCTTAAGTTTCTATCAATTAGAGTTTAGGCTCTTTATTAGGAAAGATTAAACTAACAACAAATTTCCTTGTAGAATGGTCTTGAGGATGAAGTGAACTGTGGTCGTGACAGAGAAGCTTTCCGAAGGCAGAAAATTACATATGTTTTTGTTAAATTATTAATATTAATTTGTCTTGTTATCAGATTAGGAACCTCAAATATAATTAAGATGAGGAAGCCCTGCATGTGAACAGACAATGATAAATATCCTATAATAAGCTGATTAAGATACTCATAAACCTGAGCCATGGCTTTAAAATGCATTTTCATGTTCATGTACTCATTTATTATTTAATACACAGCTGAATATGGATTTGTCACTTTGATGGGTGCTGAGATGGCCAAGAATATATCTACAGTCTTTGTTCTCCAGAAACTTATCACCCAGCACAGAGATTAAAGACTCTCAGGAATTACTATAAATGCACATAATAAGGGGATGGAGAAATCTGTGGTTACTATGGGATTAAAATAAAGATTAAAATATAGATTAGATCGTACACCTGTAAAGGTATTGTGGCAGAGGAAGTATGACATGTTCAATACCAGATGTGGTCTACACCTATAATGAGGACATTTGGGAGGCTGAGGCGGAAGGTTTATGGGTTTAAGACAGATTTGAGCTACATAGTGAGACTTGAGATTCCTGGCTTGAAGGCAGGAGTACAAAGGAAGTGGCCTGTGAGATGGGACTGAGAACTATGTAGAGTGTCAAACTTCCTAGGGATCTATGGGCCATGTTCAGGATCCTGATCTTCAACTCAAGGCAGTGTCATCCCTTGTCATGGACGGGGTTCCAAGCGATGCTGCAATTCCACAGAGGTCAGGCGTTGTTTATTTGTTCTTCATCAAGTGTCATGTCCACTAGTCTATTTCTCCATTTTCTATCATTTGTTCAGAGGTGTGACGTAGTAGTATGAGGGTAGAATTTGTGACTTTTGGCCTTTGAGTGGATCATTGAAAAGCACTGAATATAATCCCAGGGATTATTTTAAACAAAGTGATGCCATTTGCTGAATCAATAAATGGTGTCTATTTAGGACAATAACAGTAGTAAATATGGTTCGAATAATAATTCTTTTTAAGGAATAAAATAGAGAATGTCCAAATCATTAGATTTCTCCTTCTAAACCTTAAAGTAAAATGTACAATAAGTAAATAAAATTATGTTTATTTGTATTATTGTTTTAAATCTTTGTTTTGTGTTGACCCAAGAGGAATGGAGTATATGATGTTGTCTGAATCTCCACATTCCCTCAGATGACCCAAACTGCAGTGGTACACAAACACTGGCAGGAATTATTGTGATGACCTCTTCCCTTATTTATTTTATTTTTTATTTTCTTGACCATTCCTCCCCTTTAGGCTTGCTAGAATATTCTCCCATGTCCACATCATGTAGTTTATCAAGCTTGCTTAGTGTTTTGTCCTTGGGCCCTGGGGATGATTTATTCTGAAGAGTCTGCCCTCTGGAGTCAGCTCCATATTAGTTTGGCTCTCAGCAACAGTAAATGTCAACAGTGTGCGCTTGAGCAAAGCATTTAATTTCCCTGTAATCCATTTTCTTCTTATTCCAAGTGTGAGATTATGCCTTCTATAGGGATATTATGGGAGTTGAATTATGCTATTAATGATTATGCTACTCTCTTTGAAATTATAAGTTTTTAAATGTCTATAAAAACTGTTCTCTCAATCTCAATGTTCTTAATTTTTTTTCCCACTGAGAGCAGCTTCCCTGGAATTAAGAGTTGGGCTTATCTCTCCTCTGTGACTTGTGACTGCTTTGGCCATGGTGTGTGGCAAACGGACACATGACTTCCTGGTGTTCCAGGTCTAAAACGCACGGAGGCTTTTCCTTTTGGCCTTCATGCTTCTATTTACCTGGACTTCCATGAACAAGTCTAATCCTTCTGAGAAAGCTTAGTCACAGTGAGGCCACAGTAAACCTTCTCAGGTCTCAGATCTTAGCCAGTATTGGTTGTCAATCATACACTTGAGCAGACCTCTGAATGATTTAGCTCCCAGGAATCACATCTTTCCAGCAGAGGCTCTGGATATCATGGAACACTGAAATATTATTCCAATCATGGCACTTGTACCTTTAAACATATAGCTCCACCCCTCCACCCCCCCCGTGTGTGTGTGTGTGTGTGTGTGTGTGTGTGTGTGTTGAAGCTGGTGGTAAATCAAACTGGAATACTTTCCAATAAATTCTAGCCATTTGTCCTCATTTGCTTTCTGTTTGAAAACAACTTAGGGACTGAAGGCTTTGTTTTATCTTGCAGCTTATAGTCAGTCGTAGAAGAAGTCAGGCCAGGGACTCAAGGCAGGAATCTGGAGGTAGGAACTGAAGCAGAGACCATGGAGACATGCTGCCTACTGGCTTACTCTCTACGGCTGGCTCAGCTTGCTTTCTTTTACAACCCAAGAGCACCTGCCTATGGGGTGTCACTGCCCACAGAGGGTTAAGCAAGAACATCATCCATAAACTTGCTTACAGGACAATCTGATAGATGTCTTGTTCTCTATAGAGACCCCCTCTTTCCAGATGCCTCGAGGTGATGGTAATTTGGCAGAAGCCTAATGATCACAGTTGACCACTTCTCAACTTGACAGATAGATACTTCGTTATTAAACTCTAACCTTTCATTTCTTTATCCCCAAGATACCATGTTAACATATTTTTGTAATATAAAATATAATACAGCTTTTAAAGTCTTACAGCCTTCAAAAACTTCAAACGCTTTTAGTCTTTTTAAAATACTCAATGTCTCATTTTGAAATCCAAAGTCTCCCAACTGTTGGTTCCAATGAAATAAAAAATAAGTCACACCATCAGTACAAAAATTATTCTGACCTACCTGCTAAGGTAGTGGTTTTCAACCTGTGGATCACAACCACTTTGACAAACCTCTACCTTCAAAAATGTTTACATTACAATTCAGAACATTAGCAGCATTAGTTATGAAGTAGCAACAAGAATAATTTTATGGCTGAGGGTCACCAGATTTATAAACATACATGCATACATACATACATATATAAATGTATGTGTGTATATGTATGTATGTGTATGCTACTCTCTCTGATATTATAAATTTTTAAATGTCTATAAAAACTGTTCTCTCAGTCTCAATGTATACATACACATACACACACACACACACACACACACACACACACACACACACACACATCAGTACTGGAGACATTAAAAATAGATAAAGTCAAGCCAATTTGATAGTGGACATATATGAATTCTTTATTTTCTTTATTTTTCTACCAAGTTACTGTTGCCATCAGTGGGCACCCTAGCATAGCTTTTCCCTTAAAACTTCCTTCCAATTCTCACTTCAATTTTCCTTCCGTGTTTCCTTTACTATTCCTTCCCACAATCTAAACTCTGCCAGCAGGCTTGAACTATTTCTGTGTTGCTTGGCACTTATGAACCATGTGTGAAGTTCTAATTCCTTGTTTATGCTATGAGTAATTCTATGGCCCTGGGAATGGAGCAATGAATGGGGCAGACAGCTTTGCCCTTAGGGAGCTTATGTTCTAGTTTGGGGAATTGATAAATTGGCAGATAGAAATGAATGGGTGGAGCAGCCTCAAGTAGAAACTTCAGAAAGGGACTGTTGGGAACTACTGTCATGGTATGAAGGGTGACCAAGGAGGACCCCAGCGAGAGTATGAAACTGTGGAGATATGTGAAAGAGGCATGAAGAAAGGGTTATATGACATCTAAATAATGCATTTTGTATAGAAAAATCAGGAAAAGTGAAGACCTGATATATGAACTAAGATGGATCAAGGAACATCGATGAGACAGAGAAGGATAAGTAAGCAAATGCGAACTGAGAAAAATAGGTAAATAGTGTCAATCTCGAAGGACACTGTCTACCTTTTAGACAGGAGAACAATGGAGGATTTGAGACCAAAGAGCAACATTAACTGACTTTCATTTAACAGGCTCCACAGGAACTGTATCCCAAACAGTCCAGAGAGGTTAAAAGCAGAGAGAACAGTTATAGGCCATTGTGAATTCATCTGGGAAAGAGTGAATAGGATTAGGTCGTCACAATGACAGTAGAGAGAGATGATGACAAAGGCACTCGGGTTTTATTGGTGAACTGGACAAGGCAAGTGTGCCCTCGTAGTGTAAGTGTGTAATGGCATCTGGGCAAAAGAAAAAATGATAGCTGGGTTCGAGCACAAGCACTCTCAATTTGGGACTGCTGATGTCTACAGTAGGACCAGCTTCACTTCTCTTTTCGAAGGACTGTTTTCATTTTTATTTTTTTGTATGCGTATCATGTGTCTCTCTGAGCATATACACATGTGCAGGTACCTGTGGAGGCCAGAAGAGGGCACTAAAGGCCCTGGAACTAGAGTGACAGTTGTGGTCCACCTAACATGGGTGTTGGGAACCAAGTTCAGATCCTCTGGAAGAATAGTAGGTGCTTTTCAGACCCAGGGAGTAACTTTCTCGAAGCCAATTATTACCTGCCTCTTTTTTTCTTTTTCTTTTTCCATTTTTTAAATTAGGTATTTACTTCATTTACATTGCAAATGCTATCCCCAAAGTCCCCTATACCCTACCACCCCCCCCTCCCCTACCTACCGCCCCCCCCTACCCACCCACTCCCACTTCTTGGTCCTGGTGTTCCCCTGTACTTGGGCATATAAAATTTGCAAGACGAAGGGGCCTCTCTTCCCAATGATGGCCGACTAGGCCATCTTCTGCTACATATGCAGCTAGAGACATGAGCTCTGGGGTTGCTGGTTAGTTCATATTGTTGTTCCACCTACAGGGTTGCAGACCTCTTCAGCTCCTTGGGTACTTTCTCTAGCTCCACTATTTGGGGGCCCTGTGTTCCATCCTATAGCTGACTGTGAGTTTCCACTTCTGTGTTTGCCAGGCACTGGCATAGCCTCACAAGAGACAGCTATATCAGGGGAATTTCAGCAAAATCTTGCTGGCATATGCAATAGTATCTGTGTTTGGTGGCTGATTATGAGATGGACACCTGGGTGGGGCAGTTTTTGGATGGTCCATCCTTTCATCTCAGCTCCAAACTTTGTCTCTGTAACTCCTTCCATGGGTGTTTTGTTCCCAATTCTAAGGAGGAGTGAAGTGTCCACATTTTGGTCTTCGTTCTTCTTGAGTTTCATGTGTTTTACAAATTGTATCTTAGCTATTCTAAGTTTCTGGGCTAATATCCACTTATCAGTGAGTGCATATCATGTGACTTCTTTTGTGATTGGGTTACCTCACTNAGGATGATACCCTCNANATCCATCNATTTGCCNAGGAATTTCATAAATTCATTGTTTTTAATAGCTGAGTAGTACTCCATTGTGTAAATGTACCACATTTTCTGGATCCATTCCTCTGTTGAGGGACATCTGGGTTCTTTCCAGCTTCTGGCTATTATAAATAAGGTTACTATGAACATAGTGGAGCATATGTTCTTATTACCAGTTGGAATACCTTCTGGATGTATGCCCAGGAGAGGTATTGCTGGATCCTCTCCTAGTACTATGTCCAGTTTTCTGAGGAACCACCAGACTGATTTCCAGAGTGGTTTTTACAATCTTGCAATCCCACCAGCAATGAAGGAGGATTCCTCTTTCTTCACATCCTCGCCAGCATCTGCTGTCCCCTGAATTTTTGATCTTAGCCATTCTGAGTGGTGTGAGGTGGAATCTCAGGATTGTTTTGATTTGCATTTCCCTGATGAATAAGGATGTTGAACATTTTTTGAGGTGCTTCTCAGTCATTTGGTATTCCCCATTTGAGAATCCTTTGTTTAGCTCCACTTGCTCCCTCTTATAACAGAAAAATTAACCAATCAACCGAGCAAGTAAAATCCAGAGCTGAAAGTTCTGTTCTCCTGGGATTTCGCCAAGATTCTCACCTGGAGACGTATAGGTTGAGTCCTTGGCTTGCAAACCACTGAAAAGCTCCTCCCTTGTTAGGTTAGAGTTAATCTGGATTCCTTACTAGACCCCCAAGCTTCCCAGACTTACTTTGTCCCTCCTAGTTGAAACAGTATCCTTTCCTTTTCCTTGATTTTGATACTTGCTCTTGGATGTACCCAAATCAGTTGGTCTGAGGGTTTTTTTTTCCCCTGGAGTATTTCCTTTTTTTGTTATTTTTTTTCTGAACTAAAGACTGCTTATGATTATAGTAACCCTAGCCCATGCATTCTACCAGAAAGCTCTTTTTAAAAAAAATGAATTGTTTCACAGTACAGAACAGTAGGTTTCACAATGACGATTCCATGTTCGTGTGTTTGTGTGTCATTGTTCCTTGTTCAGAAATCTTTGTACTCAATACCTCAATAGCACTTTTCATCCCCGGACACAGTGTATTTATTACTGTCATATCGTTTGACTACTTCTGCCTCAACCATTCCGACTTGTTTGCTACTATGTTCATGGCAGTCTTACATAGTTAGAGACTCATTAAATATTTGTCAAATAAATGTAATGGAACTAAGATAAAAAGCAAATAGACCAAAAAACTCTCCTGCTTTTATAATAATAGTTTTTTTTTTTTAAATCAAGTATTGTTGTCAACTTGGTTATAATTTTACTCTGACATAAGCTAATGCATTTTGTGGCTCATATTTTAAAAACACTGCCAGTATTTCAAGTGTGTTTATATCAACAGTTTAAGATCGGTAGCCCTGTCTGTCCCTGTTGTGTGTCTGAAAACAAGTCTCATAGGGACCAGTTAATGTCCTCAGGCTCAGTCTGACCTTGAACTTGGATATTGGACCTTGATCCCCTATTCTTTGCATTCTTCCTGGATACAGCACTAGGTCTTTTTGATACCATAGGCACAGACACTGTCAGATGCAGCAGCATATAACCAAATGGGTCAGATAAAATTAGAAGTGGTCTCAAATTTTGCTGACTGCAGTCTTTGGCCATTTTTAGAACCCAAATCAGATTTACTAATGTTTCCGGCTCTCCTACATTTGAATACTCTCTTTAATTTAGGTATACAATTCTGACTGGCTACGAGCAGTGTAGTACAGAATCTAAGAACTCCCCCAGGAACAATCTCCTTTTAAACACTGGCCCTATTTCACAATTTCCAGGTGCTTTATAATCTTTGAGGAGACTGTACTAATGACTAGTTTCAATGTGTTCCACGAACCACACAGCACTTTCCACAGTCCTTACTACAAGGTGAAGGAATCAAGGCATTGCCACCTTGGGTTATTTTTGGGAGCTGCGCAGGAGATGGCTCATGTCTTTGACAATGTCTGATTCTGTGTTAACCTACCCGTTGGCAAGGATAATGTGTGCTTTAGCAGGGTGGTGCTTGGGGGGGGGGGTGCAGACAGGAGGCAAGGAGCTCCTGGGCCGTCTAGAGCTCTAGGTCCTGACATTGACACTGATTTTGGAATCCTTTACCTTTATTAACATACTTCTATAAAACAAAGGCAGCCTAGAGTCTGTAGTTCATAGAACAAAGGCAGCCTAGAGTCTGTAGTTCATAGAACAAAGGCAGCCTAGAGTCTGTAGTTCATAGACTTCCCCTTGGAGTCAAGAGTCCGACTCAGATATAAGGCTGTTTGTTTTGCTTAACCTCCCAGTGATTCTTGTACATTGTAATACATATAGTGATGCTCATGATAAAGTCATATAACGAGAGAAACACAGTTCTTACCACATAAGAATTGGTTAATAAACATTAACCCTTTCAATTACCACATTTATATGTGTGTTTTAAAGTGGTATCTAATCCCTCGATAAGTAACTTCATTTTACACTGAGGAAATAACATGTGTAGGGCTTTAAAAAAATCAGAATGTGGGGTAGGCGAATGGCTCAGTGGGTGAAATGCTTGTCTTGCAAGCATGGGTTTGAAGCCACAGAATTCATGTACAGCCCACCTCAGCAGAGCATGTCTGAAAATTCTAGTGCTTCTACAGAGAGAAGGAAGGCTGAGGCAGGAGAGTCCCTGGAAACTCTCAGGCAGCAGGCCTGCTTTACCCAGGAGAAAAACTACCATACCATACCACCACCATCACCACACCACCACCACACCAGCATCAACAGCACCACCACTATCCCTGCTAGGATCACCACCACTACCAGCACCACCACTACCACAAGAACCACCTAGAGCACCACCAGCATCACCACCAACATCACCACCAGCATCACCACCAGCATCACCACCAACTTCACCACCAGCATCACCACCAACATCACCACCAGCATCACCACCAGCATCACCACCAACATCACCACCAACATCACCACCAGCATCATCACCAACTTCACCACCAGCATCACCACCAACTTCACCTCCAGCATCACCACCAACATCACCACCAGCATCACCACCAGCATCACCACCAGCATCACCACCAGCATCACCACCAGCATCACCACCAGCATCACCACCAGCATCACCACCAGCACCAGCATGGGCATTACTACCATTAGCACTACTGCCACTAGCACCAGCACCATCACCACCGCCCCAAGCACCACGAGCAGGACCAGCACACCACTGGCACCAGTGGCACCACTGCACCAGCACCAAACAACAGCAGAAGACCCCCCCCCCCCGCTCAAGATGGAAGAAAAAGGTCCTATAATTAAAATTGTCCTCAGATTTTTATATGCATACCACGGCAGCCATTTGTCCATATTCACACACAAAGGTGCACATATGTATACACACAGATAAGATACTACTACTACTACTACTACTACTACTACTACTACTACTAGATAACAGGATTTTGAGAAGTCATGCTTAGTTTGGTTAGAGTTTGGGATCTTCTTTTTCTTTTTTTTTCTTTTTTTTATTATTTTCTTTATTTACATTTCAAATGCTATCCCGAAAGTTTCCTATACCCCTCCCCCCACCTCTGCTCCCCTACCCACCCACTCCCACTACTTGGCCCAGGCCTTGCCTTGTGCTGGGCCATATAAAGTTTGCAAGACCAAGGGGCCTCTCTTCCCAGTGATGGCCGATTAGGCCATCTTCTGCTACATATGCAGCTAGAGACACAAGCTCAGGGGGTACTGGTTAGTTCATATTGTTGATCCACCTACAGGGTTGCAGCCCCCTTCAGGTCCTTGGGTACTTTCTCTAGCTCCTGAGTTTGGGATCTTCTAATATAAGTGACAATAAATCTAGAAGTCTTTAAAGGTGAAGCTTGACTTCCGCATTGAACTGAATTGTGTGAGCAGATGATAAAGAAACCACCTGGTTTCATTTTCTACTTCCGTTGCTTATTACCACACAGCCTTGGGCAGGTATGTAATCCCTGCTTCTCTTTCTTCAGTTGTAATGTTATTATCAATATCAAAGACTTAGCACTGTGTTTCATGAGATGATCATACATCCTCATTTTTAGCTGAAAACCTGACCCACCCACCCCCAAGCAGTAACTGGCACTCATTATTATTATCATTGCTATCATTTGAACACAACTGAGTCATTGCTTTACAAGTGAAGAAAGAGGATATCTATTATAGCTAGGATGGGAGCACCAAGAAAAACTCTGAGTAAGTCAAGCAAAATGTGGCATTTGAACCTCTCTAGCAATCCCCGAGAACTTGCTTGTTTTCTACATCTCCTTCTCTTTTCGTTTTCCCTTCTCCCTTTCTCCCTCCTTCTCCCCCTTTATCTCTTTTCCTCCCTTCCTGTCTTTTCTTTCCATCCTCCTCTCTCTCCACCTCCCTTCCACCTTCTTTCCCTCCATCTTTCTTCCTTTCGTTCTTTATTTTCTCCATCTTGGAGAGGTTCTTGCTATACAGTCTACACTGGCCTGCAAGGCAAATGTGTCACTCCTGTCTCAGCCTTATGGATGCTGGAATTACAAACTTGTGCTACCACACCTGGCTAGGGTGCCTTTAAGAAATGCTATGCAAAGTGGTCTGTTCAGATGCAATTTTTCATAACGCAGTATGGCAACTGCAGTCAGGATAATTGCACAGCTTGTGTGACTAATCTGTTTTCAAGATAGATGTACCCTAGGTTTTGTAAACTGTTTTTAAGCACACAGAGGAATCTTTCTTAAGACTGTACTATTACTGATTAATTTCTAAAATGAGAAAGTTATAACTATACCATTTATCATCATTATTTCCCCTCTCTTTATTAAATTATAGCTAATAAATAAAATTTTATTCATGGTGTGATATTTAGTATTAAATATTAATACTAAATTAATACTAAGATTAAGTATATATTATAAATATGATTATCACAATCAAGCTAATAAATATGTCCATCTACCTACATAATATATTGTGTGTATTTGTTACATTTACTAACTGCTCTTACTTGGGTGTAGGGAAATGATACAATGTTTCTGTGATCCCAAGTGTCTTAGCACTTGGGAAGCTAAGGCAAAAGGATCTCCAAAAGTTTAAGGCTATCCTGGGCTGTGTGTGGAAGAAAGGACATGGTATTAAATTATTTACTGTAGGCAGCATGCCATCGTACTAGGTCTCCATAATTCATTTTCCCTCATAGCCCTGTACGTTGACCAACAATAAAATCCAACTGCGCATTTATTTTAGTTGGTCCCTGGCTACATAATAACGCTTTACATAGGGCTACCTGTTCCGTCAGAGGTCAATGTGCTGTTTCTTTTTCCTTTCTCTCTTTTTTAGCAGCTTTATAAATATTCCGCATTACCATTATTAACTTTCCATGTGTCAGTTTTCTTCAGATGCAAATGTGTGACAAATGGCTCTAGCACTTTTCACTAGAACTTATTCGTAGGAACACCACTTCTGTAGAAAAACTCAAGGACTCCAGATGTTTCCCCTGAGATTATTAACCCAACTAGGACAGTTGTTTCTCTTTGAGAAGTTCATCTTTCCTATAGTATGTTCTGATGAAGCCACACCTTAGTTCCGCCCATCCAACATCTCCCCTATCTCCCTGCTGCTCTGCCCTTTGACTTCATGTGCTTTGTTTTTAACCCATGGAGTTCACTTAGTGCTACCTGTATGGACATGGGCATAGAACCACCCACAAGGCCTGAGTAGCTCCCAGGAAGACATCTCTGAAGAACACTGACTCCTTTCCCCAGCAGCCATCACTTGCCAATAGCTCCTCAGCTAGGGGTCTTCTTCCATGAGTCCTTCCTCATTTTATGCTGGGATTTTGACTGATATGATCCTGTATAAGTTTGGGCACGCAGTCACAATACCTATGAGTTTGTATGTCCTGTAATGTCCAACAAATACTGATTTATGGTAGGCATCTCCAGTTTTAAAAGTCATTTTTTTTTCCCACAGTGATTACAACTATTCCTTTGGATCTGGGGGAATTGTAGGAAATTACAAAGATTGTAAGAAAGCCAAAATGGGACACTTTCCTGGGATTAACTAGACCATGGGTAGGAGACAGGGAGACTACCAGGTAAGTCTCCTAGTGGAGGCTGAACCAGGAGCATTTCATCCTCTCTTACTGTCTGCAGCTCAGCGATTAGGGATTGACTTACTTGCTATAAGCCAATCATGTTATAGCCCAGAGCAGATTCTTTTCCCATTGTCCCCTTAATTTCCCTCCCTGTTACTTCTTTCTTTTCCTATTATCAACTGATGTCTCTAAACTCAGGAACTCATTTGAGCAACTGTGAACTAATTTTTAAAAGTCAGACCTGCTTCTAATTATCTTAATAAAGTAAATCGGATTAAAAGTACTACAATTTAGATGTATCTCTCTGAGAAAGGAGTGCTAGGTACATCTAGGATATTTTATGCTTGCCCTAAGTTGAACCCCTTCTCTTCCCAAGCCAGCATGTTCTCTTTTCCCACACCACCACTTATGAGTCAATTCTGTATCACACTTACATAATACATAACTATATATTATGGGTGATAACAGTAACCACTTTTCTTCTAGTCATGAAACTTTGGAGTCTGGGTATCAGTAATTGCTTCGTCTGAATGAGTAATTTTAAACATATAACAATAGAGGTGCTTAAACACTTCATATATTTATCCGGTACTCTGCAGTATGTGTGCCCCTGACTTATCTAATTCCAGGGTGGTGCTGAGGGGAAAGCAGGTGCGTGTTTATCAAGCTGATTGCTTGTTTATTAAATACATTCCATTTACAAAACCATGGATCAATCTTCCATAATTTTACTAACTGAATCCTCCTCTCCTGTTTTGGTTTTTGAATAAGCTTGTTTCAAATAGATGGCTTCAGGTTGTAATATTATTTTTGCAAAAGAAGGAAATGCAAGGGGAGAAATGATATAATTAATTATATTTTAATTTCAAAAAATTTTAAAGGATATGTATTTCTAAATGTGTATTTGTTTAGCGAAAAGAAAATTATAAAGGGCTTTTCTGCTCTCATAAAATACATCTCTCTTCTTGTGGTGTTGAGGGTCTTATGCATGTCTCATAAGCACTCTACCACTGGGCTTTGCCCTCATCTGACTGAGTCCTTTATTGTAGGCTGAGACTTTGGTTGTTATGAAGGTTATTGACCAACTTGGCTGAAGATGTAGCTCTGTGGTGGATAATCTGCCTACCATATACTAGACCCTAGGTTCAACTCCCAGTGCTACAATGAATGAATCAAAGAACAAGTGAATAGGTAAATGCCTCTAAGAATAAATATACATTAAATGCTAGTGAAATTTGGAAGTATTTTACATGAAAACTTTAAAAGATAGTTTTCTTTTCATTTAAAAGCTTTGGGGCCTTTTCTTTTTCTTTTTCTTTTTCTTTTTCTTTTTCTTTTTCTTTTTCTTTTTCTTTTTCTTTTTCTTTTTCTTTTGGCTCATAGAAAAAGAATGTTGTTGTCTACTCTGCTTTAGCATATCATCATCACACTTACTCTCAGAGGACTTGAAGGAGGAGCCAGGAGATGATGCTAGACCTCTCTAGGGTAACAACTGTTGTCTACTGACCTGTGTATCTACGGCCTGATAAGCCTCCAGAGGATTCCATTGTCATTAGGAAATACATGGGCTAACTCTCACTTTGTTAACTGGGAAACACCCTCCTTGCATTTGAGAATTAAGTGACAACTAAGTCAGGCCTTCCAAACCATTCAAGTATGTTATATTGTACTGACCTTCTCTAGTGCTTTATGGTCATTAGTCAGCAACTCCTCAAGCATCCTTGCACCACTCCTGGTACCTAATATTCCATTCTCTCTTCTATGGCTTTGACTATTTAAACTATTTCATATGAGTAGACCCATGCAGTATTTGTTTTCTGATTTGCTTCTTTCACTGAGCATGGGGCCTCTAAACTCTTGCATTCAATGTCATTGCATGTGGAGACGTTCTTTCTTTTGAAAAGATGAAGAATACTGTGTCCGTGTATATGCCAGGCTTTCCTTACTTGTTTATGTGGAACTGAACATTAACATTAGTTCCACACCGTGGTTATTTTTAGTTGTATGGCAGAGAATTTAAGAGTATAAATACTGCTGTGAGATTATAGGATTGAACTAAGTTTTGATTTTGATAAATGTCCTGAGCTAGGCTTGCTGGCTCGTCTTTTTATTTCTCAGTGAGCCTTTTTGTGCTTGGCACGGCAGTGGCGCTGTGTCGCTTTCTTGCCAACAAGGTGCCAAGATTCGTTGTTGTTGCTATTAACTTTATCTCTTTTAAATTGTGTTTGTATGTGTGTGCATGTGTGTGTCTCCTTAAATGTTCATATGTTTGAGTCCAGGCCATAGCACACATGTACAGACTAGAGGAAAGCTGTATGTGCCAGTCTTTGCCTCCTATTATTAGAGGCAGGGTCTCTCTTCCTCTAAATTAGAGGCCTGCAAGCTTCTTGGAACTCTCCTGTCTCACTTCCTATCTCCCTATCTTATTGGGATTCTAGATTTGTTCTACTGAATCTGGCTTTTACATGGGTTCTGAGAATTAGAACTTAGTTCTTCTAGATTTTGCAAGCACTTTCTCCATTGAGCCGTCTCTTCATCCCAATTTTATCTTTTTGATAATGTTTGCAGGGGCAAGTGTGAACTGGAATGCCATGTAGTTCCTTCATGGCAATACTGAGCATTTTTTTTTTTTTTTTTTTTTTTTTTGCTGTTGACTTATCAGCTACTTGCATGTTTTATTTGGTGGACTGTCCATTGAAGACCTTCACCCACTTGTCTTCATGATTCCTGATCCTGAGCAGAGAGCCCAGTTACCTTTGACCGAAAAGTGAGAAATGACTTTGGTTCTAAAATCATCCTTGCTCCAGACACTATGAGGGTAATGCTATAAAACTATCAGCATTTGGCAAAGAAGGGAATCCAAAACAGTCATATCCTTCAATAAATAGTAAAAGTCATAGAGAATAGCAAGTTCTTTTATGACAAATGATTGGTGTTATGAAGAAGACATGTGAGTTGGCTGAGGCTAGTCAACCATTCACAGGCAGACTTACATGTTGAACTAACTCCTTGCTACTTACTAAATCACATGCTGAGAGATAATTAACACTCCGACTAGTAGGTCAATACTGTGTCTGTTTTTGCTTTCCCATTCTATACCAGTGTATTTTTATCTTCTATTGATAAAGATTAAATGAAATTGTGTGTTGTTATGTTGCTATTATCTAATTTGAATTCAGGAATTTGGGTTTTAAATGCCTCTTAATTAAACTCTACTTGGTGGGCATCGCCTATGATAGCAGATAGAATTGTTTAGATTAATTACACACACACACACACACACACACCAAAAAAGACCAAAAACCAAGCAAAAGGTGCGGTGATGGTTCAACCATTGACTATTTCCAGCTATTGTAAACATTGTGACATCAGCCAAAACAACAGACTCCTGTGTGCCTGTTTTCTTCCTAGTGAAATAAAATTGCAATGACTAGTTGTAAGAGCAATACTGTCAGAACACCTGCTTGGCAAGAATCTGTTTGGGGTTCATCAAACCGAGTCACCTATAGTCTAGCCCGTCCCACACGAGTCATTACTTCTTGAAATAGGGAGAGCTGAATGAGGGAAGACTAGCAACTGAGACTTCTAAATTCTCCCTAAGGAGTCTTTTAATAGTGACAGTCTGTTTGACTTTCCCTGGGGCTTTCCTGTGAGGAGTACCTTCTGAACAATATCGTCAAAGCAACAAAACGTTGTTTATTCTATATGCAAGATGAACAGTATGGGAAGAAGCTTTGCCTTTTAAACAGTAGTATCGATGTCTCTTTTACACATGTCACACTTGTATGGGTGGGTGCACCTGCGTATGGATAACTGTATATATGGAGGCCTGAGGCCGTTTGGTCATCGTTCTCAACCTCTGTTTGATTTACTTACAAAGGCAGGAGCTCTCAGTTAAAACCAGAGTGTGTTAATAGGGCTAGTCTAGCTAGTTACTGGATTATAGTGTTCCCTGGTTTCCACCTTTAGGGCTCTGGATTTACAGGAGGGCCGCTGTGTCCAACATGCATTCTTGTGGGTGTTGGGGACCCGAACTCCATTATTGCTGCCACCAGGTGCTTTACCTTCTAAGCTATCTCCTTACTTTCTAGATCTCAACTGCCAACTGTCAGTATCTAACTTATCATTCTACTGCCTAGCCAAATTATTTATATATCTATACACCCAAGAGATTCCGAGTTTGTAAGTAGCACTTACCTACGTATCTTTCTAAACAAATATTTGGGCACACTGGATGATTGCAGAATTGTTCTCTTTCTGAAACACCATTGTCACCACTAGAACAGAGGAGCCTCAACTTAATAGGATTATAAGAAAACTACATTGTAAATGCAATACAGAGATTCACTGCTTTTTATACAAGCAGGGCCAGCCAATCAACCTGAGACCTCCTGTAGCTAGTGAACCAATAGGAACGTTTTTATTCATGTTTGCACATTCTAAAATAAACCCAAGTAAGAATGCATCCTCTTCTCATCCCGAGGAGCAATGAGAGGTTTTGATACCATTCCCTGCTGGATGCTAAGGCATCAGCCTGCCATGCAGAGAAATGCACTGCTTGTAACTGACCTGAACAACAAAACATCCATAAAGCCACCCTACCCTTGAGGAGCTCACAACCTATGCTCAATGGTAGCTGTTCAGATAATCTTTAACCACAGTTGCCTCTTGGTTGAATGAGTATCTATCTACCTTAATTCATAGAGATGCACCCCAAAGAGTCAAATTGCCAGTATTTATGTCATTTAATCTTTCATGTACCTGTTATATATAAAATTTTATCCCCGTGCAAGACAACACCCCAAGTTCTAGTTATTATGAAATGAGTAATAGCAACGTTTTAGTAAAGAAGGAGGCTAGAGGAGTTTTGGGCTGAAGCCTGGCGTGCATTGTCTGAGTCTCTAGTGAGTATAACCAGTGTGTAGTGTGGGTAAAATATTAAATATCATAACATCATACATATTTTGTGCTTTATGTGTAACGAAATAGTGCATAATTATTTACACATTATAATGTAAATAGACCATAAGTGTAATATGTGCATGTTCACAGGAGGAGAGAGTACAGTTTTTATCCCATCATTGACTAACATACACTTTGATTCACAAGAGTGAATTTAGAAAAACAATGTTCCTGTTTTTTCTTTATTTCTTGAATGCTTGGATGTTTCTTCTTGCATGCTTAACTACGTTGCAAGACACTGACGGCTATGCTTTTAAAAATTTGACCTCACTTCCTTTTCATGGCTATTTTTGAAAGTATTGCAAATTTGAATATTAAAAACCTTGCGAATAAATGAAAACATCCTAAGATGAGTTTTATTGCGCCTCTCCCTGTTTTTTTGTCAACTTGATACAAGCAGGAGTCATCTGGGAAAAGGGGACTTTACCAGAAAGATTGTACCTATTAAATTTCCTGTAGGCGAGACTGTGGGGGCAGTTTCTTGATTAATGATTGATGGAAGAGGGCCAAGACCATTGGAAGTGATACCACCTTTGGTTTTGAGTAATAAAAGAAGGCAGACTGAGCAAGCCACGGGGAGAAAGTCAGTAAAGTTCCTGTGTGGCTTCTGTTATAGTTCTTGGTTTTATTTCTGCTTGAGTTCTTACCTTACCTCTGTTTCCTGATGGACTATACACTGTAAGATGAAATAAAACCCTTACCCCTCAAATCCATCTAGTCGTGGTATCTATCACAGTAATAGAAAGCATAATATGTCACTCTTTTCCAATGTCATACTTTCGTCAGAGAACTATGTATGTATCAAGGAGGAAGTTACTAAACACATTCTTTTGAGAAAATTCCATGTGTTAGGGGTTCAGACATGAGTACAGAGATTGCTCCATTGTGATGTTCTTCTGCACAAGTAATGTGTCCTATTTTTCCATAGATCTTGCACAATGTGGGTACCATTTCTATAAGTAGTGGATTCTGAGGTGATTAAAAAGCTGAGGTGGTTTCAAAGCTATGTTATTTAAAGATATTGTAGATAGCCTCCCTTGTGCCAACCAAACCTGCCAGTCTGTATTGGACCCAGATGAGTGGGTTAAAGTGAGTATTCATTTGGAATCATTTGTTAAAGACTACTTAGATAGAGAAGGACATGTTGTCTTGAGGTATGGCATACTTTGTACTTAGTGGTTGTCCAATAAATATTTGATGTTGGTTGAGTAGAATATGTTGATGGTATCCTGAGTTCATTTCCTTGAAATCATGACTACTAGGCTCTTTGCTGATCAAACAGATGAAACGTAAGTGACCCATCATTTATTTTTAGGATAAAACTCCTATAGTTATCTAGAAGCCACTTGTTTTGAACTATCAGGCCTTTACTGATAATACCTTAGCCTCTATTCAGGATGGTTTGTCTGCATGAATTTAATGGCTCAACTATCTTCCATTCTGTCATAAAGTTTAATATTATGTCGTCAAGGTAATGGACCAGAAAATAGGATGAAAGTTTACAAATCAGCCCTAAGAATTTTCCATTGAGTTTTTTCCAGCCAGTATGAAATGGTAGGCACACATAGCAACAGCTAGTTCAAAACTGAAGGCGCATGTGTACAAACAGTGGAAATATGAGTTGTAACATTTAGAGGTCTAGGGGAAGATGATGTCTTCTCTCTTCATGTGTGAACAGATTGGAAGAAATCCTGAGGGCTAAGTCTGTTTGCACAGTCCATGTTCTGTGGTTTCATGTGCAGCCTTCCCATACTCCCACGGCTCAGTTTTCAGGACTCAGTAATGCACAGTGAGTGATGTTGATGGTGAGGAGGCTGGACCTACATGAGAGAGAACTCATTATGAATAGCTTCTGAGCAGAAGAAGGCATTTCAGTTGTGACACTGTTAAAACCTCTGCCCTGGTGGGCAGAGAAAGAATACCAAACCTCTTCTGAAGAAAGAGGGTCCTTACTGTCGTGTTTAAATCTATTGAAAATAATGAGGACCCCAGTACTTTTTCATAAGGAAAAGACAGAATAAGGCAAGAAACCTACTCTCTGCGACAGTGAATAATACAATATTTACTGTTCCTGCCCCATAGAAAACACAATTAGTGGGTCAAGTAAAGCATAAAGACGTTAACAAATGTACAATTCCCATAGCTTGTTGAAAAGACATGATTGAAAGACATACCTTTCTTTCCTTTTTCCTTCATGTAAGCTTGGTGTTTACTTGAGAATTTTACATTATTTGTCTTATCCTTGATTCTGTATTTATCTTGCTGGAAGAGATCATTATCCTAATGGGGAAAACTGTATTATATTGTTAATATCTCTTAGGTGATTATGAATAGATTTTTTTATAAATGGATTTAATGATAACTCATAGACTGTCAGCTTTCTTTAGAATTTTCTCTTTTCTGCTTCCTGAGCCTTCCCGTTATCTGACTTCAATGTACAAATATCTGTCTAGAACCAATGATATGACCCCAGTTAGGTCTTAGTTAACTCAGCAACGAAGGCTGTCAGGCTGAGCCTGAACCTACTGACACAGGGTAAAAATGAACTAACAGAGGAAAGAGATGTAGAGAATAAACTACACAGGCAAATCCCCTAAAGATCCCTTTTATACAAAGCTAGGATGTTAAGGGAGAAATGCTAAAGGAAAGTTATCACTAGATTAATAACTTATACATGTGATTAAAAATTCTATGTACTGAGAGTAGGGGATTTTCTTAGAAGATTAATGTGAAAAAATAACGTGCCAGAGGCGTCCCTCAAGTGTCCTCACATCTGCCTGTTCTCTTTCTGTTCCTGTAAAGGATAGAATTTGACCCGACACATTACCTCGCCCTCAGTACCTCTCTGCAGCAATTCTTTCATCGACGGATTTCAAAGTGTTTTTAAAAATGTAAATTAACAAGCCTCCCCCGTTTTCTCTATAGAAATGGTTCGTTTAAGTAGCACAGAAACTTACCTAAATGGCTTTTTCAAGGTCACTGGAGGAGTCTTTTGTGTAATCTGGATGTGGATATTCAAAGTGTAAAAATACCTTGTGGGGTGTTCGCCTGGCGGCTGTCCGCAGGCTGA